>NW_007124395.1:1906-44559 GCF_000164805.1 Carlito syrichta
CGGAAGGCTGAGGCGGAAGGATCGCCGGAGCCCAGCAGGTCGAGGCTGCGGTGGCCGGGAGCAGCCACTGCACTCCAGTCTGGGCGACAGAGTGAGACTCCACTTAAAAAAAAAAAAAAAAATCATACTTAATAAATAAATAAATACACAAATAAATAAAAATTAAATGAGACTTTATTCACTATTCTATTGTATTTTATCTGAAAATTTGAAACTGAATCTGGTCACTGGGTCTGAATTTGGGGTCATGTTTTTTCTAACAGACACAATGAGACCTTTTTTATTATTCTTATTTTAACATTGTTTTCTTGGTATTATCATCATTTTACATGTCATACTGTTGTATTTTCAGCTTATCAAACATGGAAAATATTCTTTTAGTGTTTTTTTTTGGCAATTGCACTGAATTAATAAATTATTTTGATTATATGATTACTTTTAAAATTGTGTCATCTCTTCAAGAATATATGTTTTTATCTTTATCCAGACTTTATTGATTTCCTCTTTTAGTTCTGTACCATTTTATTGGATTGAATTCGAGATGTTTTACATTTTTGTTTCTATTTTGAAGGAAATCATTTTTATGATTTTTTTGGATGGCAGCTATTATAGGAAATGTCTTCTTCATGAATCATGACAATTCTCTTAATGTTTTACTCCTATTAATCTTATTTTATGGTCTACAAAATGTTCTTGAAAATTAATTTTCATCTATTATCCACTCATCAGTGTATGTCTGTGCATACTTCTATTCATATGGAAAAGGCAGGGGTAGCAGTTTTTAATTAAAAATAAATTTTTGACTGGGCAAGGTGGCTCAAGCCTATAATCCCAGCGCTTTGGAAGGCCGAGGTGAGAGTATTGCCTGAGCTCAGGGGTTCAAGACCAACCTGGGCAACTTGGTGAGACTTCCTCTCTACAGTAAATCAAAAAATTTGCTGGGCATGGTAGTGCATGTCTATAGTTCCATCTACTTAGAAAGTTGAGGTGGAAGGATCACCTGATTCCAGCAGGTTGAGGCTGTGGTGACTGTGAGAGTGCCACTGCACTCCAGCCTGGGCAACAGAGTAGGATATCGACTCAAAAAAAAGTAAAGAAAAAGAAAAAAAATTTTCAATTTTATCTATTTTTTGACATTTATTTAAATGGTCATACTTGTTACAAATGCAAACTCTGAATCATATCTTTTAACCTTGAGACTTCAGTCTTCTTTTATGTTCTGAGATAAATTGCACTTGTTTGTAATTTATTATTCTTTAAGTATACTACTAATATACTGTAGTTAACTTTCTAATATTTTTGATTTTCATGTCTATAATTATATATCAGGCTAATCTATACTTTTTAAGCATGTGTTTGTGTATAATTTTTATATCTGTTATTGATGTTGCTCTTATGCTATATCTGAAGCATGAATTAGAAATTTCTGCTTGTGTTCTGTGCTCTTAATGAGCATTTAATAAATCTGAGTACATTTTTGTGAATTTACATTTTCCCATTACATTTCCTTTCAATTTCAGATGTTTCTAATATTAAGCAGTATATAATATAGCTTTAATTTTGTGATCACGTCCACTTTTCTCCCCGTTTCATTAAGTTCTACCTCATATCCTCATTAATTTCCTCCTTCTATTTTATTTGGGTTAATTTAGTTATTCTAGTTATAGCTTCATTGAGTTAAAAGCGTGTTTTGATTTTTTTCCCAGCCTTTCTTGTTTTATAAACAATGTGTTTATGATTACACAGTTGTCTCTGAAAAATGCTCAGGCTGCAATGATGTGTTTTGATATGAGTCTTCTCACTGTGGGTCATTTCTGAATACAGTATAATTTCCACTTACTTTTTTTTCTTTGATCTAAGAGTTATTCAGGTAGTTATTTTTTGGTTTCCAAATGTATTCAATTGTCTGTTTACATGCTTTCCCTTTTTGTCAACATCTATTATATTCATATTTTTCAAAGAATGTGACTTCTATGATTTCTCGGTTTAAGAACTTACTGAGAATTTTTTTTCTCCTACAATATGGTTGAATTTATTTTTATAATTTGTGCTTTGAAAAAAAATCTGTGTACTCTCTTTGTTATATGATATAACCGAGTTAACTACATTTGAAAAATTCTCTGTGTTCTTACATCTTTAAACCTAATATTTTATTCCGGCCAAATGTGTTAGGGTCTCCTATCATGATTGTGGATTACTCAATTATTTCTAAAATTTATGTTATGTATTGTAATTTTTCACTCTCTCCTTATAAAAGATTTACACATTTACACACTATCCCAGCACTTACTCCCACTAGTTAGGTGGATTGTATATTCCTGGCCATGGGACTTGCTTTTGCAACTACCAGAAGATGGGAGCAGATAGAATTAAAAGTACTTGGATGGTATGGCTTCAGATCATGTGCAACTCCTCTCTGCCTGAAAGTATCATGCCTCAGATAACTATCAGACCTATTATCAAGAAACATGAAAGAAAATTGTTGAAAGCCCATAATATTTGGAGGTTTTATTTATTGTGACATTACTGTGGTAGATATATGACTAAAACAGAAATTAACTTCAGGGTTGGGTGGCTAATTGTCTCAATCCATTTGTGCTGCTGTAAAGGAATACTTGAGTCCATGTAATTTCAGGAACAAAGGAGGTTTATTTGGCTCCCAGTTCCATAGGTTGTACAAGAAACATGATGCTGGCCTCTGCATCTGGTGCGGGCCTCAATTTGCTTCCACTTATGTCAGAAGGCAAAGGGGAGCCCACACTGTGGTGACAGCAAGAAGCCAGAGAGAGATGAGGGAGATGCCAGATTCTTTTCAACAACTATTTTTTTGTGTGAAATTAAGAGTGAGAGAGAACTCACTCACCTTCACAAGAATGACACCAAGCCATTCAAGGGGTCCACCCCCACTACCCAAATACCTCCCACAAGACTCCACTTTCAACACTGAGGATCAAATTTCAACATGAGACTTGGCCAGGCCAAGACATCTCTTGTATATCTGAACCGTAGCACTAATAAAATGAAAATTAAACATCCATAGCATTGGCCTTGGGTAAGGTAGCAATGAACCTATTATAGAAACATGGAGAAATGGTGGGTTTTGTTCTGGAATGGTGAATGATCTGGTAAAACTCTCACCTATGACAACCTGGAAGGCAGACAACCGACGGAATGACCTTGCAGTTTTGGATAAAGAGTTTCATGGCAGAATAATGATAGCATGAGCTGGTTGTTACGGACTATGCTTGAAAAGGTGTCTCCAAAAATAACCGTGGGTGTGATGTTGGCATATGGAGTTGATTGGAATCAAATTTTGTTTTCAAAAACTGAGATACAATTTTTGACAGAGTTCTATTGTCTTTCTGGATTAAAAAGAGACTGTGACTGTGAAGACTGAACGAGACAACTGGCCCCCAATTTTAGCCAGATAGATAGCAGACTAGAAAAACTCCGCAGTTGCCAGGGAGGGTATATTTTGTGCCCTCTTCATCCATGAGGAAGGAAAGGGGATGATACCGATTAAAGGGTGCAGGAAGCGACCAGAAGGGCGGCTCCCAGAATGGCACCGAGCATGGTGAGGACACAACAGACAACAAAGGCCCTAGGTCCCGGCTTCTGGGTGGGCAGTTCCCCCACAATCGCAAAGTTCAAACCTGCAAGCCTCTAACCCGTAGCCAGCTTTGTTATGCATCTAATAGGACTATAACACGGTGTTGGCCCCCCCCTGCTCCCATGCAGCTCCTCCAATAGGAACATAGCACAGCCCCTTCCGACCCCTGTCAGGCTGATAAATACAGCCCTCTCCTGGCAACTCTCTCTCGGTCTCTCTTTCTCTCTCTCTTTTCCTTTTTTTCCGTTTCAGATCCCCTCTGTAACAGCCGCTTTAATAAATCTCTTGGTCCTGGCCGGGTGTGGAGTCATTACTGGCGCCAAACTTCTTTCACCGATGGTAGCAAGAGAGTATCAGCATACAGACCTATGCCCCGCAAGCAAAACTAGGCCTACACCCAAGTAGGAGGACCTGAGAATATTTGCCCAGGAAGACATCTGAATTGTTATAAATCAGTGACTTTGTTATGCTTCCCATAACTTCCTCACTGTTTCAGTAAAACAAATTGTTAGTCTATACCTGTCTATCATTACATGTATATAGGGGCCAAGTTACTTCAGGTATTTTAGTTCATAGTTCTTTGAATCAAGAGGAGTCATTTTCAGATATGACTTAGACCATCAGATGTTTTTTTTGTTTTTGTTTTTGAGCCAGTTGTCATAATGAGGACTTTTGGGAGATCTCAGGGAGATGGGGACGTATTTTAGGAGGGTTAAGTGAATAATTGGACAAAGGAGGTAGACTTTGGTAGAGTGGATTTTTTTTTCCTGTTTCTATATGTCATCATTAGATTAGATACATACATCCACATTCTGTACCATATGACTTTGGCTTGATATTAACCATGTGATATTTTGGCCAAAGAAATATTAGAATACGTGACAGAAACAGAGGGACTTTAAATGAGTTTGAATGTTTTATCTTTGGCAGTACAGCAAACACTAGGGTAACTGCTAGTTTCAGAATGAGTGACACATACGTAATTAACTTGAAGCAGAGTGGTCCCAGCCAACCTGTAGACCTGGGAGGGAAAAGAAAGCGATTATTGTTGTAAGACATTTGAATCTGCTGTGTTGGAAGATATTCGAATCTGCTGGGTTAGCAAATAAAGACTTATACATTTTGGCTTTCTGTGTGATGGCCTTTTTACCAGTATAAAATATCTTCTTTTGTCCTGTTTAATAGTCTTTGCTTTGAGTTCCATTTTGTCTCTTTAATACCGTTATACCTGCTTTATATATGGTCATATCTGACTTGGTATATATTCCCAATCCTTGTAATCAATCTTTTTTTGTCATTTGTTTTAGCACCTGCCCTAAAATTAATTGGCATATGAATAAATTTTCTGTTTTGTGATTCTCTGTCTTTGTGGGATAATTTAATCCATTTTTAATTATTCAACTTTTTTGTCATATATAATTTATGTAATGTTTTCTTCTAATATGTTTTTCTCTTTGTGATTGAGTAGTTTTTGTTCGTGTGTGTGTGTGTGTGTATGTGTGTGTGTGTGTGTGTGTGTGTGTGTGTGTGTGTGTGTGTGTTAGATTATAATCCTACATTTTTCTTCTAGGAGTACCAAGTAATTTTGAGCAAATGTGTTTACTATTATTTTCACAGCAACAATTAATATAGATCAGAAATTATGTCCTCCCCACAAAATACATAAGTCATTGTGTTGGATTATGACAGATTCGTTTTTATTTTCCCTGTTTATTGCCATATATATGTGTGAGTATATTGAGTCTTGAGTTATTTGAAAAACACACCTGTGGGTGCTAACATTTCTGTCACTTAAAATAGGACAATATTTTCATTTACACCTTATATTTGAACTATAATTGTCTAAGTGGAGACTTCTAAGTTTAAAACTATTTTTCCTCAAAACTATGGAGATACAGTTATTGTATTCTAGAATTGAAACTTGCCAGTGGTGAATACAATGCCAATCTGCTACTTGGTTCTTTCTAAATTTTGTTTTATAAAAAGTTTGAGGAATTTTCTCATACCCTCAGAGTACAGGAATTTTATCATTATGTACCTGAAGAAGTATCTTTTTCAAGTTCTTCCGATTTTTCTCAGTAATAACGAACAATTTCAATTTTAAATTTAATGCCTTTCTTCAGTTTAAAAATATGCTTCTCATCTAATTTCTGGATTCGTTCTTTCCTTCAATTTTTGTGTTATTTTCTTTAGTAATTCTTATTAAATAGATTATTTAGAATTTTTGAAATGACCTTTCATTTTCCTATATATTCTCCCATAATTTCCACCTTTTAAAATTTTTCTCTACTGCAAGAATTTATGTTTTATATTTTAGATTATTTGTTTGATATTTAGCCATGTCTACTCTTTAATTTTACCTCATTTGTATATCAATCCATCATCGTGGTAGTGGACTCTTGAAAAAAAAGATGCAATGTATGCATCATTTCATATAAGCTACTTCATCTTTTTATCATTTGAAAGCACAGACCGCATTCTGTTTTTACTTTCATTTTCTACTTATGTGACTTTTTCACATTGTATACCCATTACATTTGATACTTTTGCCCATTCTAGATACTTATATTTCTGCTTTGTGATCCCAAATACATTTTATTTTTATTGATTCTCTTCTTTGTAAGAAATAAGTGTGAGGTAACTGAAAACACAATTTCTGAGATAAAATTCCTGGTTCAAATCTATGTCAAGTTGTTCAAGGTTGACTAGTATTCCATCATGTAGGTGACTATAGTTAATAGTAATGTATATTTCAAAATAGCTAAAAGATAAAATGGTAAATGTTCTCACCACAAATGATAAATAGTTAAGGGGATAAATATGAAAATTAGCCTGATTTGATCATGTCACAATGTATACATGCATTGAAACATCACATTGTTCCTAGTAAAGATATACAATGATTATTGGTCTATTAAAAATCAAATAAAACAAAAATGTATAACAATTTGTTCGTGGTTGTAACTTCAGGGGGTAGGTACTAGACTCAACTTGCTTGGATTGAATATCACTTGTTCTGATGTAGTATTTCTTTACCTTTTTGCCACATTTTCACCGTCAAAAATGGGAATAATTATTACTTCTTCCAAGAGTGGTTCTGTGGACTAAACAGACACACAGAGACACATAAGTCTCTGACATATAACTAGACTTCTAAGTATTAAATATTTATTGACCTTCTTAAGATTTTAACCTTACTTGTGTTAAAGGAAATGAGAAATTTTTTAAAATCACACATCAATATGATTAACATGTAAGAGAAATTTCAAAAACTTTTCCTGTTTTAGTTAAATATTTATTTCATTGAAAAAAATGCCTTACCATTCATACAGTCATAGTTTTACAGTACTTTTCTATCTATAGAAATAGAAAAATTTCATTGGACAGTGAAATGTCTAAAGGTCATAGAGCTATCTTGAATAGCATACTCAACTCTTCTTTAGCCTAAGCCAAATTTTTGTGGCGTTGAACTATATGGAAGACATATTACCTGAAGATGATAGTCAAATGACAAAAGTTAATAAAGTAAAAGAACAGAAGGGAGTTGACTAACATGATTCTTGAGGGCCATAATAGAACATAATAGAAAAGAATAGAAAACGGAATTGGAAATGCGTACCATTTTCTAATGGAAATTTCGTGAACATTGGGTCCTTCCTGTGAAGATGACTGCAAGATAAACAACATAGAAGTCTACTTTGTCATTGAGTTGTGGAGACTGCTGACCAAAACAACTGGCAAGCAGAAAAGTTTTTTTAAAGAAAATTTAATAAATCATGAAGGTTTTGGATAACTACCTGAATGCATTGTAGACAACTACTCCTTTGAAAGATCATGTGTCTTTTATTATTATTTTAATGAGTACAATCTACCCTCTTCTCTTTCTTTGTCACACTTTTCTTGCCACATAAGTACTTACTTGTGTAGTGACACTTATTTAAAAGTGAATTCTCAAAGACTTGTAGAATAATCACAATGAGAAAAGTGCCGAATGATTTTACGAGGCAATAATCCAGTTCTCTTATTGCAAAACTCTAACCAGTCTATAGTCTTATAGTTTATCCACGCGGGAGCCAGATTATTGCCTCATAAAACAGCTCGGTGCTCCTATTACAGCTTAAATATAATTGTGTTTAAAGACCTTGTTGATTCCATTTAGCAAAATTAGTTTTTATCTTATTTCATCATAGCAGTGGCTTCTAATAACGATGATATTTTGATGTGTGCCCAATTATATTTTCAAGAACTGAAAACATTGGAATTGTTTTAAAGTAAAATTTCTGCTAGAACAAAAATTCAAGTTTTCTTAATGTTATAATTTACCATCTTTTTTTCTTTCCTGAGATAATTTGTTTAAACTTAGCAAAAAGTCAATCATTTGCTTTGACAAATAAAATGGAAATTTAAATGTTAATTAATTTTTCTCTCTTGCACATTCATTTTTCTTATAAAAAATTAAGCAAGGATAAGATGAGTTTCAGTGATATGCAAGTTATGTCATTCTTTCTAATGTTTGACAATTTTGGTCTGAATTCAAATTAGGCCCTTTTAAGATTGGTAACCATGGTCGATTTGCTTAATATACTAAATCTCACTTTTCTTGTTTACCAAAAATGATGATATCATAACAAAAACAGAGTTATCTTTTAGAAAATGTAATGCCAACTAGATGGCCTAAGTATTTAATTAGTATTTTTTCCTTATGTATTAGTTCTCCCCTATTTTATATGTAAAGATATATGAATTATGGAGCTCATACAAGCATCTAAAAGAAATCTTGTAGATAAAAAGAAGACACATGGTAGATTTTTAATAGTAGTTAAGGATCATGAGCCATACAGCAGGGGTACAGAAATAAAATCATCTTCATAGGATACATTTCAATATCTTTTTCCTAATAAGAAAAGGGGTAATTTGCAACTGAGTCAAAAATCACAGCAGAGTATGATGATTGGATGTCCTTCAATATCTTTCAGCTAATTGGTAAAGCCCAGAAATTTTATTTATTTATTTTTTTGTCCAATACTACCACTAATTTCAGAGCATTATTTTTTTGTGATGATTATTTTATTGCAATGTAGTAACAGCTTCAAATTTTATGAATGGCTGTTTGTGCCATATTTGTCTCCTGGCAAGCGTGAAATATTTTCTAGGTACCAGATCAGTGATGTCATTCCCTTTCTTTGCTTGACAATAACAGCTGTAACTCATGTGATTCAGATTTTTTGTATGCCTGCTCAAAAGTACATTTTCCTTAAGTCAAATTTATAAAGGAGAAAAAATCTTATAAATTATATTTTCTCTCAAGAGCCTATGTGTTATTTAGGAACCAATCTTTTAATTTGTTTTAAAATGAAAATTGTAGATTTTGCTAAGTTAAAAATTATTCTCCTGACACTTAGTGTGAAACCACCATTTAAATTCTCTAAGTAAAAGAAATGTTAATTATCAATTGAACTTGTATACTAAAGGCATGCTGGGATATCTGGGATGTGATAGACAGTACAATTTGTCATTAAAAAAAAATGTCCTAGGACATGGTAAATATTGGCTGGGAACACAAAGTATACAAAATTCTTGTACTTTGGGAAGCCAAGGTGAGTGGATTACCTGAGCCCACAGGTTCGAGACCAGCCTGGACAACCTGGCGAGACCTTGTCTCTATAATAAATCAAAAAAATTAGCCGGGTGTGGTAGCACGCCCCTGTAGTTTCGGCTACCTGGGAGGTTGAGGCAGAGCCCAGCAGATAGATGTTGGGGTGCTGTGAGTGTGCCACTGCACTCCAACCTGGGCGATGGAGCGAGAATCTCATTAAAAAAAAAAACTTGGCTACTTTTGTCATTTTCACTAACGTGAAGTTTCCATTATATTCAGTAACTTTGTTAGCAAATGTCTGTTCAACGTTTTTCTTTGTAAACTGTATCAGGAGGAATTTCACCTGTATGTAAACCATTTATGTACCTAATCCTGACTTGTACCTCACAGCATTAAACTAAAATATATAAAAAAATTAAACAAAAGAAACATCCTTCTTGGAGATACTTTAAAGGAGAACTGTTATCAGCTACCTCTTCATCTGTGGAAAGCTGGAGAAGACAAAGATTAGCGGCTGTGATGAACAGCAGTGAAGTCAAGTGATAAACAAATGGAAAATAGATTCTCTTACCCCCGTGGAACCATATAGAAATGTCTCTCATCAATTTCCTATTATCTTTAGAAAATCATTTTGATCATAAACGAAGAACCAGAGTGAAATCTGATGGCTTCGTCATACCTCACATTTCCAGCACTATGAAGACTCTGAAGTTTTAGGTGTTCACGTTTTTCTGGTCCCTTGAAAAAATGACATCAGTGAAATTCATAGAACTCCCTGCCATCTACCTCATAAGGGCATTGTGAAAATGCCCATTAACATTTATAGAGTGCTTTGAGCTCCTCAAGAGAAAGACATTACCTAATAACAAAATAAATAATTGTGAAAGCAACATTTAAATAATGTGACTGTAAATGAATCAAACACACATGTGTTAAATTTATATAAGTACAAAAATGGAATTAAGTAATGAAATTATTGGCCAACACTGCTTTAGGTTTTATGAATTGGAAATATTTTAAACATGGTTTGATATATTGCATAAATCTAACATGTTGACATTTGTCAATTTTTAATACTACAAATAAATATTTCTTTATGGGGACTCAAAAGAACGATTCATATTTATAATAATAATCTCACAAATTTCCAAGAGAACTCATAATGTTAAAGAGCTATTTTTCAAATCAAAAGAAATTACTGCTTTGTTTTCATTAAATACTGATTGCAAAGATTCATCTCATTTTTTTAATCCATTCAACTGATATTTGATTACAGATAATGTTAGATTTTATTGCACCTATCAGACATGCAACAAATATTTAATATTAAATACTATTTTGAAGCATAAAATGTTGAAATAAGTTATAGTTTGGCTCAAATATTAGCGGAGTCAATGTCTGGCCTTGAAACCTCAACCATGACTTTTAATGGGCCTCAGAAGACTGAACATAGATGAAAACAGAGATTACAAAGTTTTGGCAGAATTCATCATAACGAGTCTTACGCAGTTCATGTTAGCAGATCATCATGCCTTTTAAGTGGAAATTATTTTTTCTTGCCAAACTTGACAAAGCTAGAGCAAGACTATAAAAAAAAATATCATTATATTCTTTTCTTTCTTCCTTTTAACACTACTCAAAATTGTTTGAGTATATTTAAGAAAGACAGCTTTGAGAAAATATAAATTCCTATTCTGAATTCATAGTGGTCAGTTTGATTCCTAAAAATGTATATCATTTTGGATACTGCAAGGTCACAGAGATTTTATTCCTAAAGTCATTAAATTGTCAAATTTTCTACCTTGTCTTTGAAAGCATTCCCATAGATGATTCCATAAGTAGTCATGATTGCAGCTTAAGATGAAGGTGGAAAGTAAGAAATATCTTAAAAATATCATTAAATATTAAACACATGCCAAGCACTATGCTTTATGAACATTACCTTACTAAATCCTAGCAGCCATAAAGAGAAAGTATCACTGCCACTTCACAAAGGGGGAATTAAGTCTCCAAGAGTTTCAGTAGTTTGCTTCAGGTTCAAGAGCAAGCAGGAAACAGATCTGGGATTCGAATCCATGTCTGTGGAATGCTATTCCCTTTAGAGTCTGTGTCCCACCGAGATCATCCATTTTGGTGGTTTTTCACAGTAGTTACTACAGCTGCACAGATTCTTTTGGAAGTTATTACTTTGGTAGCCACTGGAGGAATGTGAATATTAGAGGTTCTGCATAGGTTTTCCACACAATGTTCACTGATGAACTTCTTGAAAGCTAGGGGTGATTTAATTTCAGTTTGGGCTAAATAAATTTGGTTTCAATTTTATTTGGAGTTTTTTTTCTGATATAGAGGGATGCCTCATTCTTGTATTAAGCTTGCTTTTTTTCTTTGGGGTTTACTGGAAAAAGTTAAAGGGGATGAGAAAGAAAGTCTAATAAATTCGCAAAAGACTTATGTCAATAGTCTATGTTAATTTTTTTCTGCCTTTAATGCTATTCAAAAAAAAGAGGGAAAGAAAAAGGAAAAAAGCATTGGCATAGAATGCCATTAAGAACAAAGTTCTCGGGAAAAAAGAAAAAAAAACCAAAATTATGGTTTATCTACCAGAACTTATGAATACAGGCTTGATCATCCTATTCTACCTTCGAGGTGGAATTGGAGATGAAAAGTTTCCAGTGATACACAACCAGGTCAGTCTTCAAATAAAAGTGTTAGAGGTAAGAAGTAAAAAAAATCCATTGAAAGCTGGATAGGCTAAACACTGTTCACCTGAGAGTCTCTTTCACATGCAGCCGTCTATTTGAATCACTTCATTCTGTCTTCTCCAGTATTAGCAGGAAAAAAGGCTAAGACAGAGATGACTTGAATGAAACAGAAGCTTCCCATTTACTGTGCACATAATATGTTTCATTACTTGGCTACATATTTACACATGCAGTTGTACACAATCATTCAAAAATCCAGTGCAAAAAATGTGTCTTTATTTTAATAAAGAGGAAATAGAATCTGAAGTTAAGAGTTCTAAAGTTTATCCACTAGAGAGGGGCAGATCCTGGATGTCAGCCTCGGAACCTTTAACCCCCCCACACTGCTCTTGGCTTCGATACTAACTTTAAATAAAAGTTTCTAGCCTAGGATTTAATTGAAAGTGGAAAGAGCAGTCTCCCCCCCAAACCAGATAAGAATTTAGAAACGAAGGCCAATGAAACAATGGTGTATGTCTTCTGACAGGTATCTCTTAGAACTTGTGAAATGGTAGAGTTCAGGGAAAGATGCAAGGACTCATACACTGATCTTTTGTGTTATCAAAAAGTCCACAGTATTTTTCCTAATTTATAGATGAGACACTGAGGCCCAAAAGAGTTCTCACCATTTACCTGATGTACTCTGAGAATACAACAACTTTACTGTTTCTCTTTGATGCCAACATTCAATATCTATGATGGAGCCAGGCGCGGTGGCTCATGCCTGTAATCCCAGTATTTCAGTAGAAGGAGAGGACTGCCTGAGCCTGGGGTTAAACCAGCCGGGGCAACTTGGCAAGACCTTGTCTTTCTAATATATAAATAATGAATGACACCTGTAGTTCCAGCAACTTGGAAGACTGAGGCGGAAAGATCACCTGAGCCCAGCAGGTGAAGTTGTGATCGTTCCACTCCATTCTAGCCAGGGTGACAAAATGAGACTCTCGATATATATGTATATTTATAACTGGATGTTTATCCTACACTATCCATTTCTGTTTGGAAAAGTCGTTCTATATGTCATTTTCACTTTCCTTCTGTCTTTATAAGCAGTCAGGGAAGTCATTTTTCAAATGTTAAGTTAATAAGACAAATGATGGAAAGTTAGAAGTTTCTATTAAAATTTTAAGAGTGTTCCAAATTTTGGTTCTAATTCATGAAAGCATAACAATTTGTGTTTCATAGTTTATTTGTCATTATTTTCAATTAACTCCCTTTGCTCTGGAATTTTCATTTCTTCCTAGCTATAGGCTATAATTAAATGAGAAATATTGAACACACAGATTATTGTGTTACAAGAGAGTAGACATACAAAAAAATTATTAAAAAAGTATTCCAGATGGTCTTCAGGTAAGAATGGGATTTCAGGAGCTACTTAAGATTTACAAGAAAGACATTCCATAGACATGTGAAAGCCTAAGGGCAATTGGAAAATCTGTATATTAAATGATTTTCAGGCAAGAGCAAATGTTGAGAGCAAAAAAAAAAAATTGAGGTTGAAAGAAAATTTAGATGGTAAATCACTCTCTTTGATATAGAACTTTGAAACTGCAATCCATGATGTAATGCACATACCTCAATTGGAATGATCCAGTTAAACCAATAACGAAGAAAGGATATTCTTATGCACATGCAAAATGGATTGGAATAGTAAGCAATATTAATTTGACTAAGGAGCTATTTTACTACTACAGAATCTGAAGATTATTAGCAGGAATCACTCATTCATTCATTTAGTAATATTTGAGTGTGCCTTTGTGTCAGCTAGTGTTTGGGTGCTGGAGATACAGTGGGGAAACAAAATAGATGCACCAATGGAAAATCTTGACCCTGATGAAGGAAGGCCTATATTAAACCTGATGCACACCGAGGTGTGGAGGTGTTGTCAAAATATTTTGGTTGGATCATTTCTTAATTATTTCTGAGTCCATTTGATAACATGTGTCCTTAATTTTTATATCCAGCCTTCTAAAATTAATTATTCTCATCTTAATTTTGCTTCATCCTCAATTCAAAAGTTAATATTATCCTCCAGGGGAAAAAAAAACCTAACAAAGAATCTTCACCTAAAATAAAAGAAAAATCAGAAGAAAAAGTTCAAGGATAATTCTGCAAGAAAAGGAAACATCTCGATTACTGAAAAGGTCATGATTTTTAAGGTAGGGGATTTTAAAAAATTGCTTATTATTATTATTTTTTAAGATTTCTCAAGCAGCTAAGGGTCCATTCTAGTTCTATTTATGCTGTCTAATATAGTCACACCACATCCATAACATCTGACCTGAAACTTGTAGATCAGAGCAAATGGCTGTTCTAGAGGAAAAATAAAGCCATGAAATAGTAAACTTGCAATTATTCATAAACTATAAGTTCTTGTGTTTTTCTCATATTTGAAGACAATAATTTGAAGACAATATTTCTTTGGGAAAAAATATACCATAGCTTCTCTACAATGTCTTGGTTTTCTATTTTAAGGCACTGGGTCTTTGTGAAATGTGAAGTTTTGTGAACTTGCTTTGGATGTCGCTTTTTGAAAAGGCCAAGGAGAAATTCTACACTCCTTTCTGTGATATATTCTTGTTCCCATCAGTGACCTCTTCATTGAGGAGAGAGGGAGGAAGAAAGAAAGAAAATGAGGTTTTCTCTGATGACAAGTCAATTTAAGAGAACCCTCTGATCAATGAGTGTGCTTGGCTAAAGCATGAGGTTTCTGGTTTCTTTTAAAGGGGTAAAAAAAAAAAAAAAGGCCAACACATCCGTGATGACTTGTAGTCTTTGAAAGTGGGGATGCATGTTCTCAATAAGGCATCAGAAAGTCAGCTTGATTTTGCATAAGGACTTCATTTGCCGAGCATAAAAATACCCTCAGTTAAGTTAATGGCAAAAAAAGAGGAAATGAAAGCCAAAAATTATATCTGAAAACAATTAATTAATAAAGGCATACTAATGAGCGTTATCTTACTAGACAAAAGTCAACTTCAACTAATGACTGAGAATTTTGTAAAATATGCATGACATTGTTTAACTTTTTATTGAATCATTGGGAGAACTGATATGGTGACGATGCTCAATTTTAAGATTCATGAACTTGTAACTTCTCCTGAGTCAGAAGGATATTTGAATGTGAATTGCTTAGAAGACACAAAACACGAAGAAAAAGAAATATAATTTTTTAAATTCTATTTCACCCAGGAAACCAAATTCCCTGTTAGATCTAACATAGTGAGGGGCATACAAACACATCAGCGAAGGGATTGCCATGTCTCTGTCAGACAATTGCTTGTGGGACTGCGATTGTTTATTCGAAGAAATCTGACTACATGAGTGATTTCCAACGTCCCTGATATAGCAAGCAGTGAGCTCATACTTTCCTTTGTTCACAATGTTTTACAAACATCTAAATGAATAACAGTAATAATTTGCTTTAATATGGTACTTCTCATCAAAGTATCTTAAAGTGGTTTTGCAAAGAATTAAACTGTACAGTCCAGGAATGCATATGCTATGCTGCTGTTCATATCGCAGAGTAAAGATATAAAGAGCTTAAGTGCTTCTTCCCAGATCTATGGAAAAATCAGTCAAAGATTCATGAATTAATTGTAGGAATCCTGGCTCCTTGTTCATTGATCCAAAGCTAGACCTCATATTTATTAGATAGATGTATTTGTTTTTAAGGGCTAACCAGAGGCATGCATTTCTTATAGCTCTAACTAGCTCAGCTTGATAATAAATAATAAATAAGAATTGCCAGGGTGGGGCAAGGTTGAAATGCTAGATCTGTAGCAAGTTTAACTATTTTTTTCAAATATACCAGCAAAAATAAAAATTTTTTGCATCTATATCATCTTTTTCAGTGTATTTATAATCTGGGTTGTTCATAGAAAAATTTACCAGTCTGTAAACAAAAAGGGCAGTCATACTTTTTACTATTTAACTATTTAAATTTTAAAATATTAAAAAATAGATGAATAAACAATACATTTCCCTGCTGCTAAAAAGAAAAAAAAACTTGGATTTTTTTTTTTGGTAGGGGGTTGTTTTTGCCTCTATTTTAGTTAAGAGTAGAATTAAGGGTTTACTTGTGAACAATTTCCTTAGATGGAGTGGTGACTAAGGCTCTCATATAAATGTATGTGAATAGGTTATTATACACCCGCACACATAAATGCAAAACATTTTTCACTAACTGCCTTATGTGAAAATGGTTTCTTGGAATACCGTAATCAACTCAGATACTTTAGCACATATTATTCTTTACTTATGAGATTAATACATTATTCTTTACAATATGTTATATTAAATATAGAAAATTTTTTAAGAAATGTAAGGCACTTCGCATTTTCTGGGAGCAATCTGGTTATTGGGTCTAACTAATATATTATGCTTGCTAAACATCTGTTCAGAACATACCCTTGTTGGTATAAATGTTGAAAACTCAAAGGACCAGGTGACCCTTTTTAAGTTTTGATATTTTTGTTTGGGGGCATCTAAAATGAATATCCCAGACGACTTACCTGAGTTGAGTGTAAATGTACATCTTTAGGGAATTTTTTTCCCTCCTATCCCTTTATCAGAATGTTCATGTTTCTAAAATTGACCTGCAGAGAGTATTCTTAAGCAAACTGTACTTAACGACAATTCGATCATTTGCTGAATCAATTACAGCTATTTCTCAACAACAAATAAATTTGGGGAAATATCTGGATTCTATAAAAGTTTTTGAGGACATTCATTTAAGCTATGTTACACTTTACTTCTGCAACATTCCTCAATTTAGTTGTAGTAATTCTTGTTTGCCTATTATGTGAGCCACAGCAGAGGGATATAAAGATAAATAACACATAGTCCTTATCCCCCAAAATCTAAATCTTGGGCACAGAGTGCACCTAGGATGGAAAACCGTGGTTCTACCAGATGGAAAGTTGTAGACCAAGGATTAAGCATCAGTCATATCCAGTAGGAAGTGCCAAGGGTAAAGTCATTAAGCATCTAGAAGGTTTCGATGACTATACAACACAAATTGGAAATATGGACAAACTTATGAATAAGCCATTTAAATGAGCAAAAGTGTGCATGCAAAATCTCCTAATTAAAAATTGTTTAAAACTGCTTCATTCATTCAAAAGTAGGTATACAGTCTCTGTCGTGTGTTAGATACTATTTTAGGATATTAGCGTGAATGACAGGTATGTCCCTGGCCTTAAAAAGCATGTAGTTTGGAGGAGGTGGAAAGATGAATATTATAAAAGTTTCTTTGTCACTACAGTGGTGATCAGTGAAATGAGGAAAACATCCACGGTTTTGTGGGGGTATGTGACACGGATGTCTAAGTTAATGTGAAGAATTGCAGCTAGCTTCATTGAGAATGCCACATTTAGACGGAGACAAGAAAGATGAATAGGAGTTCGAATATATTCAGGTTAGAAGCATCACTCTGCTTTGTAGGAATTTAAAGAAGACCAAAAGGATAGAGATGCATTTAACCTGGAGAAGAGAAGGTAATGAGGCTGGGGAAACAGGTAAGATGCCAGACCGTGCAATGCCTTAAGACCTTGGCTTTGAACTCTGGTCTTTATGCAAAGGGAAACAAGTGAAACGTTTTAAGCAGGAAAATAAAATGATCCAATTCCTTTTTTTTTTTTTTTTTTTTTGGTCAAAGATTACTCTGATTCCTGTTTGCGAATGGATTAGAAGTGCATAAAAAAAAAAAGATCACTTGAGAGACTATTTCAGTAGTCAAGGAGAAAGATGATGGCTTTGTGTTAGAATCCTTGTGATGTGGTTTCTGGGATACCATCTTTTGCTCATATTCTCAGCTTCAGTTTCTAAAATAAAGTAAAACATACATGTTGAATATTTATTTAGATCTCTTTCCTGAAGAGATTTAGATAGGAAGCCCATGTATTGGCCAAATGTGAGGTCAGTGTGTATTGATTGTGGGTTGGCAGGGTGTCTTGCCTGCATGTATGCTTTGATACTGGTTCAGGTGGTGCCAAAAGCCTTCATGAATTGACTACCAAGGATTCAGATAAGTATCATGTGCCCTAAGAAGCAAGATCATATCAATATCACCATGACTTGTGAACATTTGCAATAACATCAATGTTTCAAAGCTTTCCAAATTAAATAATGCAATTTCCTCTCGTATTTCCAATGCTGGGAATAAAAACTTTCACTTTAACCCTAGAATGTGTAAGCGCTGACTTAAAAAATAATAACAAATTTTATCTCACGTCACAAAGCATATGTAAAACCTACGTCATATGCTGTAACCCTGCAATTTCATCTAGAAGGTTCTTTAGCACGGAACATTTTTACATAAAAAATTCCATTTTCTAAGAGAAATTCTTCCATTTAAAACAATTTGGAGATTGTTACAGTATCTCACTTTTAGCTTAGCAAACTATGAAATTTATTAGAGAATAGTTTAACCATGGCAACAATATGAATCAGTTTAACACCTCTCCTCCCCTTCATTCATCTTGTAATGAGATAATGAGGCAAGACTGATCTAGTAGAGATATCACTTCTAGGTGAATAATTCATCTGTGAATAGCCCCAGAATGCAAAAATTACAGCAGCATTTACGCACTATTTCTGGTTAGTATAAGGTTAAAACTTTTGGCAATATTTTACAATGCATGAAAAAAAAAAACACACTTGTGGAAGTGTATTTGCACATTTTATAGAAATGGATTAAGATGATTCATCTTTTCAAAAGGCAATTGAGCCTATTGAATAATATTACTAATTTAGGTCAATTAATATTATTTCTAAGCTTGGATGTGAATATCATGTATTAAATCAAATACTTTCTAGAGCTATCTAATCTATGTTTTTTTTCCTACTAATGGGGTCTTTCTATGTAGTCCTTGCATTTGTATTCTGCTTTAAAATATAAACATAGATTAATTATTAAATAACACAGACAAATCTTACAATATAACCCATGTTTTCAGTTCTCTGTGTCATCTTACCTATAGGACATTTTTGCGAAAATAATCCATACTTGGTAGCAAATAATTATCTGCAAAACATTAACAACTGTAAAGGTGAAAACATAGTGCTTAGCTAAACATAGATACAGAATTAGATACATTAAGCATTGTTCATGAAAATTAAAAATAAATTCACCTATTCTTGTAAAGTTTAATTAAATTGCAACATACACAGAAAACTCCCGAAATGTCTTCTTCCGTTCATCCATCTCCCTGGAGTCCTATTCATGACAGTATGATAACTGCCCTTGGTCAATCTCTTGTTCCCTTCACTGATTAAAACAAAAATAGAGCAAAAAACTAAATATGCTCATGAAACAACAATGATGATGTATCACCCACTGAAGAAATTAGACAAACCATAAACAAACAACAAATAAATGTTCTGCTGCTGAAAATTTAAAATAATAACATCTCAGGGCTCATTTGCAGGGAAATAAAACTAATTGAATTAACTTAAGAAGAAAAATATTTATTCTTACCTTATTGATGGACTTAGAATTCAATATTAAGAGTCTGGACTTTATTCTGAAGCCTAAAATAGTCAACAAATATTCTAGGCAGGAGAATGATGGTATGAGACTAGTGGTTCAGTTGTTTTTAAATTTAATAAGTGGCTGTAATTTGTTTTGTAAAAATAATGAATAACTGCTATAAATAAATTTGATAATACAATTCAGAAGAAAGCAGACAAAAATAATGAAAAGAAAGAAAAATATTCAAAGAAATAAGAAACCCTGTGGCTAGCTATTCTCAATGGACTATGAGGGGGACCCCTTGGAAGACGGTGCAACTTTTTGTTTGTTTGCTTGTTTCCTCGGATGAAAATAGTCCTCAAAGGAAAATGTTTTGCTAATGTGGAAGAAGTTAAACAAAAAACAGCAGAAGCACTAAAAGGCATCAGGATTGATAGTTCAGAAACTTTTGTAAGTTGTGGAAAAAACATCTCCATAGCTGTACTGGGTCAAATGGAGAATAATTTGAAGATGACTGAAATTTCAACACATAAGAATAAACACACACTTTTAAAATAAAGAAATACCATTTTGGGGGGTCCCCCCTTGTACATTTTGCTTTGCCATATGGCATGGATTTTCCTAGTGGTCCTAGAGACAGAACCCTGAGTACTGATACCATCCCTGTTCCTCTCTCCAAGCAGCTGCTCAGATCATCACTTCACTGAGGGACTAAGAGAGGCATCAAGGGCCATGTCCACTCTCTTATGTTCTTGGTCTTTAGGATGGCCACTGAACCTCTGTTCTGCTGGTTTGAAAATGATAAAGAGTGAAAGCAGCTTGGAGAATCAGACCCATTATTTATGCCAGTTTTTGGTCTGGTCTCTCTGGTCTGGTCTGTTCTAACGGTCAGTTGAGCTCAGGCACCTGAAATCCTACTCTGAGCTTAGATGAGTTTGAAGCATTGTGCTCTGAATTTTGGTTATGTTAGTCAAAGTTCTCCAGAGAAACAAATGTATGCACACAACACACACACACACACGCACGCGCGTGCGCGCACACATACACACACACACACACACACACACACACATACACAACACTTGTTGGTGGCTGACAAGTCCCAAGATCAGCAGGGTGAATTGTCTGTAGGAGACTCAAGAGAGCCAATGATGCAATTCCAGTTCACGTCTGAAGGACTCAGAATCAGACTGATGGCATCGTTTTCCAGCGTGAAGGCTAACAGGCTTGAAACCCAGAAGAGCTAACGTTTCAGTTCCAGTCTGAAGACAGAAGAAAGTTTTAGCCAGTTTGAAGGCAGTCAAGCAAGAAGAACTCTTTTTTGTTTTTAAATTTGGGGGAAGGTCAGCCTTATTCTTCTATTTGTAAGGATTAAATGAATTACCATGTGCAAAGAATTATGCCTGACACAAAGTGACAGTAAATGCTTTATATGCATGTGTTCGAGTTTTTGTTCATTTCTAGTCACAAACCCTATGGGTTACCTTTTTTCCCCCATTCTAATTCTTTAGATCTATCCTTCTTTCCTTCTCAATGGATACATTTATACATTAATATTGGCAAATTGTATATTGGAATGGAAAATGACACTAAGTCTGGAATCAAACATCATAACTTTCAAGCCAATATTCCCAGCTGATAAGCTGTGTGATCTTGGGCAAGTTACTTAAACTTTCTGAGCCTCAATTGCCTTATCTGAATAAAAAGGGGTTAAAATAATAGCAATGCCTACGTGATGAAGATTCAATTACTTAATATGTGTAAAACACTTAGCAATGTCCATAATAAGCACCACATTTTGTCATTATATGTGGTGAATTATATATGCTTATATCTTTTGTTAATGAAGGTATTTGTGGCTTCCCTATTTTGTCACTGGAGTATAGACTCTTTGGCTACTAAGCCACATCAACTACTTTTTTTTTTCTCTTTTAATTTTCTTATTTTAAAGATGTGGAGTACAATTCAGGGTAAGGTATACAGATGTTTGTGATGCAGGTACCCTTGTTATGAGGTGTCCTCCCCACCCCCCGAACAGATTCCCACTACTGACAATCCCACCCTCCCACCCCCAGCAGTTTCCCGCTACTGCCAATCATTTTCTTATAGTATTACAATAATTGATCAAGGTCTGCTTATGAGTGAGAACACGTGATACTCAGTTCTTTGTTTCTGTGATACATCACTCCGTATTAAAGACTCTAAGATCATCCAGGTTGCTGTGAAGTTCATGATTTTGTCCTTTTTTATGACTGCGTAATATTCCATTGTATATATGTACCACATTTTTTATCCAGTCCTCTTTTGATGGGCGGCATGGTTGGTTCCATGTTCTTGCTACTGTGAACACTGCAGCGATAAACATACGTGTGCAGGTATCCTTTTCATAGAGAGATTGGAGTTCTTCTAGGTTTATTCCCAGTAGGGGGATTGTGGGGTCATATGGAAGGTCAGTTTTTAGATCTTTTAGGAATTGCCACATTGTTTTCCACAGAGGGTATACTAGTTTACACTCCCATCAACAGTGTAGAAGTGTTCCCCTTTCACTGCATCCTCTCCAGCATCTGTTGTTTTTTTGCGTTACTGATGATGGCCATTCTGACTAGAGTTAGGTGGTATCTCAGTGTAGTTCATAAACGACCACAAATAGCCAAAACAATCCTCAGAGAGAAAAAAAAAGCAGGAGGCATCATGCTCCCAGACTTTAAACTTTATTTTAAAGCTATAATAATCAAAACAGCCTGGTATTGATACAAGAGCAGGCACATAGACCAGTGAAACAGGATACAGATTCCAGAAGCAAAACCTCAATTTCTCAACCAACTGATCTTCGACAAAGCCTCCACCATCAAACACTGGAGGAGAACCTATTCAATAAATAGTGGGCCAGGCTAGTGGCTCAGTCTGTAATCCCTCACTTTGGGAGGCCAAGGTGAGTAGATTGCCTGAGCCTGCAGGTTCAAGACTCCACCTGGGCAACTTGGCGAGACCTCATCTCTACAATAAATCAAAAACTAGCCAGGTGTGGTAGCGCGCGCCTGTAGTTCCAGCTACTTGGAAGGCTGAGGCGGAAGGATCGCCAGAGCCCAGCAGGTCGAGCTGCGGTGGCCGGGAGCAGTCACTGCACTTCGGTCTGGGCGACAGAGTGAGACTCCAACTCAAAAAAAATAAAATAAAATAAAATAAATAATAAAATAAATAGTGCTGGGAAACTTACTGATCATATGAAGAAGATTAAAACAAGACCCTTACCTATCGCCATACACAAAAATAAACTCAAAATGGATCAAAGACCTAAATGTAAAACCTCAAACTGTAATAACCTTAGAAGATGCAGGAGACACCCTTATGGAAACTAGAACTGGCAACCAATTCCTGATCAAAATCCCCAGGTACCCAAGGCATAAGAGATAAGATAGACAAGTGGGACCTCATCAAACTGACAAGCTTCTGCAAAGCCAAAGAAACCATCAGACAGCTCGGAGACAGCTGGGAAAAAATATTTGCCAACTTTATGTCTGATAAAGGCCTAACATCTAAGATCTGTAAGGAACTCAAATGTGCTGAAAAGAAATAAACCAAAAAACAAAACAGGCCCATTAACAAAGTGGGCCAAAGACATGAATGGACACTTCTCAAAAGAAGATATACGAGCAGCCAACAGACACATATCAACTACTTTTATTGCCAAGAGCCTCTGCCACAGTTTTGTAAATAGTTGATATAATACATTTGAATAATTCTTCCTGATGGATCATCTACCAGTAAGACCATACATATACTTCCTTTATCTTGGCAGATACATTCTGTATAACCCCTTATTCCAGAAATATTCTCTTGTAGCTAGAAGCTTAAAATTAAAAGACAGCTAGTGCCTGTATCTGGATACAGTGATTACATTTGTGAGATAGAATTCTATTTTTGTTGTATCTAGAATATATTTATGATACCAAGAATGATGTGATAGTCTATCTGTTATAAAATTAGGCCAAAAAGTTGATGAGCATGTTTCTTAGAAAGGAACAAGAAACAAGATTATGAAATCGATGTGTGCTAAATACTTTCAAACCTTTTTCAGACTAATGAGTATGAGCACTAAGTAGCAAATACCGTGTACGTGCAAACCAGATTCTTTCTCATGTCATTTCTAATTTTTCTTTGCTGCCATAAAGATTAATTCCAGCTCATTTTAAAGCCATGTCCTAAATTCAACTGTAATTAGCGTCCAAAGTGATATTAGAAAATTTGCAATTAGAGGAGTGTTTCTCTTTCCACTTCTGAAGTAAAAGAATGTTTCGTCTTAACTAAGAGGCATTAATTCCTCTCAGTCAAAAAATAAGCTTTGTTTCAATCAGCTCTCAGTCAATATTTATGTAAATAATAAAAAGGTTAGGACCTGTTAGGATTGTTAAAATTAAAAGTGATTATCCTCTACAGCATTCGTACCATCACAGTCTTAACTATGTTACACACACAATGTGTCTCAACTTATAACTGCATTTTAATAGCTTTTGTGATTAACAATAGAAAATAGGTGAATAAGCTAAATCAACCTACAGTTATTTTCTTTCAAATGTATATAGGAATATGTGTAGTTTTAAAAATTCACATTATAAAGAGACATATAAGATGCATATCACAACTAAAGCCTGAAGGTAGACATACAAAGATAGAAAATAATTGAGGTAAGATAGATGAGCAAATATTTATTCATCAGCTTCTGTGTGCAAGATGCTTAATTAAGGTTCTACTTACTCCAAAATTGCTTTTTTAAGATGGCCAACAAATATTCTCAGAATTCCAAATGTATTTCAGTCACTGTGCTAGGTACTGGGCTTGTAAAAGTTAAAATTTTTACCCTAGGAGTGCTTGTATCTTAGGGTAGGTAAACAATAAAACCACTTGCTTAGAAAACCAAATCAAATACATAATGTCAGGTACTGATCAACAATATGAAGAAGATCACGTGGTTTTACATACTTGAGAGGAGCTGTGTGCAGACAGGAGAATTCTCTACCTTAGGCCGCCAGCGGGGTTCCTTTGCCTTAGAGCTTTTTGAAGATCTCTGCTTTTTGAAGATCTCTGTGAAGAACACTCCAAGAAAAACCTGAATGTGCAAGTGCCCAGAAGGGCAATATGGTTGGGTCAATGAAGCAGGGAGATGACACCGTGCAAAGACAAGATCACACAGAGCCTCAAGGGCCTTTGCAAGAAGTCCGATTTTATTTTCTTGCAACAAGAACCTATTGGTAGTAATTTGATCATGTTGGATCTCAGAAAGTTCTGGCTGCCGGCTGAATGACTGGAGAACAAGAGTGAGAAGCAAGGAGATGGAAAGTTCTATAGTGGGTGATGTAAATTGGGTGAGATATGATGGTGAACTTGCCTATGATAGCCACTATAAGGTGGTCAGATTAAGGATACGTATCTTGAGGGACTTTCCTGATGAAAGAGATGGGAGTGAGTGAAAGGGAGGAGTCAAGTATGTGTATTAGGTTTTGCTTGTTTTTCCCTGAGGAACTGTGCTGTAGTTGCTACTGTTTGTTAAGATGGGGATGCTTAGGAATAGGAAAGGTAGATATCTGGGCAGGATGAAATAAATGGTTCTGTTTGGGCTACATTCTATCTGAGATGTCTGTGGATGCCACCATGAGCTTATTAAGAAATTAAACACATGAGTTGAGAAATAAAGGAAGCGGGCAAGTTGGGATAGACACATTTAGAAGTTATCAGCACATAGAACACAAAGTCAGGGAAGTGTATGAAATCACCTAGGGATAACAGAGCTACACAAGAGGGAAAAAAAGTTAAAAATGAAGACCTCAGGTAATCCACATTTGGTGATCTAGAAGAAGAAAGAACCAGACTGAAAAGATGTTAGAAAAAAGAGAGGCGAACCAGGAATAAAATCTAGAAAAGAAAATATTTTGAGAAGAAATGGGTGGTAACTCATGTCACAGGGTATGAAAGGAGGAATAAGGGGAAGTCATGGCACGTGGTGTGAAAGGCTGTGTTTGATTGACTCTGGTATGACACAAATCTGTGGTGGCCTGAGGTAGAGCCTTGGGGTGAAATAGCTTTATCGGAGATGGTCAAGAAAGTATTAAAGATTATGATGCAGAAACAATGAATTTGAGACAAAACTTTTGAGAAGTTTGGCTCTGAAGAAGATCGGAGAAGTGGCAAACAGGGAGGACATCAATTCATTCATTTCATTCAGAAAGTAAAATGTGAAAGTGTTTCGGCTATAAGAGCTATCATAGCATTTATCTTCAAAATTAGTTCAGGCAATCTATATGAAAAGACCAACAACATTTTCTGCAGGTATTCTTTCTGCCTGGACTTTTTGGAACTAAAATCTTGGTGAAGGATGATGACCCTCCCAAATGCATGTGTCCTTTCTTCAGCCTAATAGTTGTGTTTTCTTGCTGGGACCTCTAGTCAAGAGCAAAGAATCACCAAGGACTACACTATATTCTCAAGATTGTCAAATACAGAAAACACAGTCTGGGTCATTAAGGAGCTCACAGCATACTAGTTTCTCTTTAAGTTCTGGGTTTATCTCATTTTTGCTGTTGTGAAATTTACTGCCCTATCAATTGTGTTATCAACTTTAGGGGAAAAAATGTCATTTGTTCTAGATGAATAAAAATGAATTCACTGTCACGGTTACTTTGGAATTAAAATAAAAATCCATCAAAAATAACTTTCACATTCAACTTTTCTGGGGAAAAGCATGAAGAACAAAGCATCTGCAATGTGTGTAAGTTGGCAAGTATCCTTGTCTGGCACTTTCCAAATTGTTTTAGCAACGTTTGGCAAGAATCTATCACAAATTATGGATGATTATAATTTTGCAGTATGTGAAAGCAGATGGGAGAGATGAATTGACAGAGAGAATGTTTCTTCCTAGGAAACTGATTGGTAATAATAATTATCTTTAAAGAAGGCAAAAAAGTAGTACTAATTACACACTGACTTTTTTTTATGGATGTCTATTGAAATTTGAGAACTTATCTTATTGGAAAAAGCCTCTAATTTATACAAAATTGGAAACTGATGAAAAGAAAAAAAAAACCTACCAAAAATTACTGTAGATAATGTACAATATACAAACTGAAAAAGCATTCTGTCTTTTATGAAAGCATAATTGTTTCATTAAAATGTCTGTTTGCTAAGGAAAACAATTAATTAAATTGGCAGTTAATTAAAGAAAGAGCAACATAATTGACAGTAGTTTATTTATCTTAGAGGGAAAATTTCACTTCTCCTAACAAATGAAATCGTCTTTGAATCTTTTTTGCTTTTTGAACTCACGAGGAATCATATGGAAAAGCATGGTAACTTTATAAAATGGCTGTATTTCGAGGAATTACACTGGGAACAAGCAAGTTTTATTTAAAAATAATTCATAACCCATACTTTGTCGTTTATAATCATGTCATTCAGAAAGGGGCTGAACTCTACAGTCAGAATATCCGGGATCAATTGCTGGGCCATTTCATCCTTGCAAATGAATTAATCTCTGTAATCCGTCTACCTCTTTAACCTTCACAGCATACACCAAGGATCCGGGTGCTTCTCACCACCTCCACCACCACAGCCCTGGTCCATGCTGCCCCCATCTCTTACCTGAATTATTGAAATAAGTTGGTTTGCTTACTTCCAACATGGCTCCCTTCAGACAGTTCTTAAAATGTCAGTCAATGAGATCTCATTAACTGTTAGTCAGATAATCACACTCCTGGACTCAAACCATCCGGGGCTTCTGGTTTTCATGCTCCACGTGTGCTGGCCCCGCCCTCATCCTTCTGACCTTGTATTTTGCATGTTCCCTCTTCTTGTTTCTCTGAGCACCAGGTCTCGCTGCTGCTCCCTGAACACATCAGGCATGCTGTGGCCTCTAGTTCTTTATGCCTGGAACACTCTCCTCACAGGTATTTCCTGATTTGCTTCCTCAATTTTTCCAGGTGTCATTCAGGAAAGCATCCTTAAACATCATCTTTAAAATGGAAACCCTTCTCCCCACATCTCTATCACTTTTCTCTCATTTATTATTATTTTCTACAGGACTGTCATTTATGTATTTTAGTTATTTATATTGTTTATTGTTTGTCTTGCCTCACTAGCTGCTGAGATCCATGACAAGAGGATTTTTAACTCTATTGTTTAATGTACCTGGCACAAAATAAGAATAACTAATATATTTAAGTGAATTAATACATTGTAAATTTATTTTGTGTTGTTATTATTTTTTGAGTCGGGTCCTCACTCTGTCACCCAGACTGGAGTGCAGTGGTATGACCACCATGACCAAGGCTCGCTGTGGTCTTGACCTCCTGGGCTTAGGTGATCCTTCTACCTCTGCTTCTTGAGTAGCTGGGACTATAGGCATGTGCCACCATGCCTGGTTTATTTTTTGAATTTTTATTTTATAGAGATGAGGCCTTGCTATGTTGCCCAGGCTGCTCTTGAGTCCTCCTGTGTCGGCCTCCCAAAGTGCTGGAATTATAGGTGTGAACCATCACATCTGGTCTAATTTTCTATTATTATGATTGGGAATTCGTGTTCCAGTTGTTGTCTCAGAATCTTGCTGCCAAGCAAGTTACTTAATATTACCTTACAGATAAAGTGAGGCCAAACGTCCAAATTCATTTGACTACTGTGGGAATTAAAAAATATAAAACTATCCATCTCACAGACAGTTTTGAGGGTTAATTATAACGTTTACATGGAAGACCCTAGCACCTAGCATGCTACTTGGCAGATCAACAGTGATTAATTAATGTTAATAGAATTTGCATTTCAATGAGGAGATAATGATATGCAAATCAAAATATTATTAATTTGGGTCCTGATTTTATGTTTAGAAAAAAGTGGTTATATGGATTAATTTTTCTTGGAAAATTTTGTGAGGCACAGAATCCTACCTGATTCTGTATTTGTTCCTAAATGTTTTCATATACATTTAAATGACTTCTATTTTCACTTATAGAGTGTATAACTTACAGAATGCAAAAATATTCTGTCAAAGACCACCACAGACATGGTAGTCAAACACAATTGTGTTTATTGAGCACTGTAAAGAGAGGAGACAGAGATTATCAGTCTTGAGTAAATGTGGATGGCAAAGTAGGAGGGTGTTAGAAGGAACAGATAGAATTTGAATTGTGTTTGGTAATTTGGGGGGAGCATACAAGAAAGTAGTTCTTTGGGTTGGGTGAAATCAATGCTATTATTGAGTATATTAATTTTTATCTAGAGGATGGGAGGAAAGATGTGGGACTGGATTACAACTGGAAACACAGCTTCAATTATTCATATTAGAAGACAGCGTAATTTGTGTGTGTGTGGCTTGCATAATGATCTCGCTATTGTTTGTGTTCATCTAAGTATACTCAATGGCCTTGTTTTTGTCTCACTATATCACGGTCACAGAGTGACCCTTTTTGATGTTGGTGATCTGAGAAATTGTCTGTGTTCAACAAGAGAACACCATGACCTTGTTCTGGGTACAGGGCCAGCTCCTGGCAACACCAAGACATAACTTCTAGGGCCTGGCTAGCTCCCAAATATCATGGGTTGCTTTTGCCTTTCTCAGGCTTTACATGCATATGCATATTTATTAAAACTTGGTTTTGATGATTTCAACACAATTTTTAAAAATTATATGGTAAGCCACCCAAATTTAGATGATTCATTCTTAGAATATGTAACTCTTGGGAGAAAAAGGAAGTCAGCATAATTTTTTATTCAAATGAATCCTAAATGATTTGTAATACAGTTTTGGTACAAATTGATATTCAACCATTCTTAGGCGAGCAGTTGAAAGTATCCAAATGTAGCCTAATTAATATTTTAGAGCAAATGAGTTTTGCCAGACATGCCTGTGATGTATGTGCCATATTTTTAAAGAGTGCATTATCATAATTAAAAATAGCATTTGCAATAAAAATAAACAGAAATAAAAATTGCAATGCAAAAAAGCTTCTTGTAATTTAATCATGAAGAAACATCCAATTTACTCAAGTGGTCTTTAAGTATTATTGTATCATGCATAAATTCACATCATCCATTTTTGGGTTATCTGTCAGATTTACATTTAAAAGTTTAATTATTATTTATAAATATTCCACCTATAAAAAAAGAACTTATGCCAGTTTATTTAAATGTTAGTCCATTGTTGATGTTTTAAACAATAGCTACTACACTTAAGTAAAATCAACATTGCACTTTTAAATCTTATTAGATAAGGTCAATCACTACCAAGATAAGTGGCACTCATGGTAGATAGATAGATAGATAGATAATAGATGCATAGATAGATGATAGGTAGATGTAACCCTTATAGACTTTTAGTTTTGAAAGTTTATCTAGTTGATCCTTTCTTTTATTGTAAAAAGAGAGAGAATGAGAGAGAGAGAGAGAGAGAGAGAGAGAAATAGGCAGACATTAAATTACATTCCAAGACTTACAGAGTTGGAATAAGGAGCTGGACTTTTCCACTTCAAAGTCAAACCATTTCCACTATGACACTTGCCTTACCTCTTGAGATTAAGTTGAAAAATCCCCCATGATTTGTCTTCCTTATATAGCAAGTTATATAAATTCAACATTTATTATTTGGAGAACCCACAAAGAACTCTGAATAATTGTATTCAGAATTGTCAAGTTCCTTTTATTTTATCCACATTTGGGTAGTCTGACACCAGTTTCCTTGATCATAAAATGTTCCAACAAAGGTTAGACATAGTCGAGTTTCTATTGTATAGTATTAAAAGGGAGCTTCAAAAACGATGAACACTTCTGTTGATTGCCCCCAAGCTGTCTATTTCATAAAATCATGGTCTATTTCTTGTTCAGACTGACACCTGGAACAAGAATTTTGAAATCTTACCAACCATTGATGAAAATCCTGACTACTTTATGTTAAACACACTAAGTGAGTTGTTTAGAATATCACTTCCTTCTTCTGGAACATGTATATGCTTAATAGTTAAAGAACCAAATGGAACTTCCCATTCTATGAAATAAAATTCCACAACATATTCCATTGTTTTATTAGGTGGGACATAGGGGAAATAATTGAAAACGGATCCAGAGTAGAAAACATTGTCTTTAAAGCTCAGTTTTGTGCTATAAATTATCCCTTAATGGGAATACTTCCAACAAACCAGTTAGATAACAAAAATAAACACAATTGTGATAGATTTCACTATAATTTTAAAAGTTCTAACATCTCTTTTTCCTGTAATAAGTGACTTTTATAAGAGCTTTTAGACTTATAAAGTTTGTTAGAAATTTTACATGTTCTCCCCAAATCCTCTTTTTTAAGTTCCACACATTGACCACGTGCATGTGTGATACGCTTTGCTAAATGAAACACTCAGTTATTGGACTGTGTTTGCTATGTGCCAATTTAGTCAATGTTTCTGCGTTGGTGAGACCATCCTTATTTCACACCTCATAAAAAGAAAAGCCAACCTCTTACAAAAGAACTAATTTATTGCACACCGAGGATGTGTGCTTAAAAAGGTCTCCTACTGTACGTGAAGTAGGTCTAAAGCTTGTTGGGGGTTGCAGGGTGACTTCGAGCTTCAGATTCTGTACACCTTGGAAATAAAGATGCAAATCACAAAACAATAAATCCCAGGTTTGTAACCAAAGCCCCGAGGAAAACTTTAACAAATCATAACTGTCAGTGACATAGATGACAAAAGTTGTTGTCATGCAAGGAATACAAATCACCGTGCTGTTCTCATCTCTGTCTTTCTCGCTCTCTCTTTTGGTTGCAGGCACATCATCAACCTAAATGATAAAAGCCTTCCACAAAAATAATTCTTAAGCCTCAGAAACAAACACCTCTTTGGCATCCTGAGAGAATATTCCACAAACATCATCAATCTCCTTCGGATCATGATTTACAACCTTTCCTTTTGGCCGACTTGAGCCATTTGTGAGCGTGCCCCAGTGGCATCACTCTGGGATTTCCCCCCACTTTGCCCTCTAAACACATAGCAACCTAGCCCTGTGTGCTACTGCCAGTTTGGAAGCACGTGTTTGACCACGAAATCAAGTACAAGCTACAGATATTAGACTATAAAAGCGCTTTCCAAAAGAACTGCTTATTAATGCCTAGACTCCCTAGAAAATTATAGAGGGGGATGGAAACTTCTATGTGGGTCCTGGAGCTGGTATGTTTTGTTTCATATGTTAATTGTTAATGACATACCAAAGAGTCATGTAATGATGACTTCAGGGCATGAAATTTGGGTTTTTCAAAAGAAAAAAAAAATCAAAGTCAGTCAAATAATACGTATGGGTGTATATTTCTCAGAACAAAACTTGTATCTCAAGAATCGTGAACAGTTGTCTGATAAATACCATCTTGTTGGATGTTTTCCTTGAAATCCAAGAAAGGAGTCTATGTACCACAGCTGAATTCATTCAGGATGTGTCTAAACCCACTCTTACTCTGTGTACTCCCTGAAACAGATGCACATACATTATTAATTGTTGACTCACTTGCAACATCATCAAGGGCAGAAAAACTAGACCCCCATCAGGAAAGCGCACAAACATTATGATTACTTGAAAACATAGGCAGATCTTTAAAATGTCTATATTGAGTGAAATAGTCGCTACTGCCATGTCTAGCAGTATTTATGAAGAAAGCTTTGCAAGGAAAGATGTTTCCTATAAACAATCAACACAACAGAAGAATTCTTGAAGCTGGGTACTTTACGGAGGAATCAGAATTGTTATTTTTCCTGTCCGATCTCAACAAATAATATGCATATATAAAGAGAGGGCGGGAGAAAATGCAATACTGACACATAAGCTTAGCCTTAACTGCAAATCTTAGCTTTTATTTTTATAGTTGGATTATATTATGGGAAGTGATAGTTCACAAATTCAGTCATTCAGGTCTGGTGAGCAATCAGATCATAGGAGATCGTCTATATTAGGAAAATCAAATTTATTTTCATTGCATAGGAAAAGGAGTGTGTATGTTCATTTTCCTCTCTCTTGAGTTTTTATGTGCTCTGTGGTGTGGGCTGGGATGCTCTTAGTTCTAAGCATTGAGTTGCTGAGTCAGATAATGAGAAGTTTGGAAGATGCACTCTTTGCTGCTGGTGGGATTACAAAGTGGCAAATTCTCTAAGGCAATATTGAAGTAGTTTTACACTGCCTAAAAATGGCCATATACTTTGACAGAGCAGTTTCACTTTTCTGAATTGACCCCAAGTACAAAATCTGAAATTCATATAAATATTTCTGTAGAGACTTTCGTTGAGTAGTAACTAAACATTGGAGACAAACACTCAATGATAAGAACAGTTAAGTAAATGGTAGTACTTACCTATGCTGTGACAATAGGAAGCTGTTAAATGACATGTATGTAATCTATTCCATTATATATCATGTAATATGAAATGCATGCTATAATGTTAAGTTAAAAAAAAAGCGCTACTCCAAACCTTTTATACAATGTGATCTTTATTAGAAACATATATGCTTAGGAAAAATATTGGGGGAAAACATACAGAAATGTTAACAATAATTTCTCTCAAAGTGGAATTATCGATGATCCTGTTATTTACTTATTTTTTTTTACTCTTCTGTATGCTTTATTTATAGAACTACTCTATTTATAAAGACTTCTTTAGAATGGATGGTTATAGAAAAAGAAATACACTGTATTCACCAAATTGTTTCATTTTCCTGGATACGGAATGAAACTACATTTCCCAGCCCCCACATATCAAGTAGAGATCATGTTTCTGGTTCTCATCAATGGCAGGTAGACCGAAATGATGTATCACTTCCGCTGCAAGGTTGTCAAGTATGGGCGTGCCTTTTCCATGTTCAAGCCCTTTTTGTCTTATAGATTGGAAGTGAAAGACTGCAAGATGGTAGATCACCCAAGATCTTTTTGCTGCCATTTTGATAAGAGCCAAACAAGAAGGGCATGTCAACCTCATCAACACCCTTGTAACCATTGAGATTTTTCAATTTATTTGTTATGTCAGCATAGCCTAGCAACGATCAGCCATCATACTGTGATACAAATCATTTGCCAGCTTTCTTTTCTTAATAATAAAAGTCACAGTTATGTGAGCAAAGCAAAAGATGGGTATGTAAGATATTGCTGCTTTTATGTGTCCTGATTATTTTATGCAGTTCCCCTTAAAGCTGTTCAAAACTAAGGTTTTGTGACTCTTAGCCTGCTTGTTTATCCACCAGCGTTGGAAGTAGTGGGCTTCCAGATTTTATATTAATGGCAAAAATAAATACAAAAATATGACAAATATGGAGATGTTACTGCTGCAAGGGACCTTTAATTCAGGGAAAATCTTTTCACACTTGCATGCTTTTATACCGACCATTTTTTTTCAGCCTGTAATTTCTCTTGCTGTTTATGACAAATACCTACTCATTCTTTAAAACTAAACTCAGATGCCTCAATAAAGCCCTCATTCAATCCAGTCCCCAATGTGTATCATTCTCTATAAGCTCTAGGTACAGAGAAAGTGATTTTTAAAAATTTTATGCTCCCAAGGCTTAGCAAAGAGTCTAGCATAAAATATGTAATCATTAAATTTGATATTGTTTTCAAAATATGTTTCATTTGTAATGTTCCGTGTTTATCAATTCTGTAACAAGTGTCAGAAAAATGAGGATTTCTTATGATCTGTTTCTTCTACCTAACTTAGCTATAAAGAAAGATTCTTTACCTCGGGATACTTTTGATTCTATAATTTTAATATAATTCCAACTTTTTCCCTTTGGTAACTGAACTTGCTTTAAAGAAAAAAAAAAACCTTTTTACTTTTTCTTGTAGCTTAAAGATAATTTTAATGTAACATTTTTAAAAAGTTAAGTGATAACTTCTCCAATTTTTTAATTAGGTTAATATGTTAGTATATAAATCTTAGCTTACTTGTGTAATTTATGGACTATGATGCAATCATTAAAAAGAATGTATTAAATCTAGTTATACTACCTATAAAGATTTTCTTTACATACTTTGGAGTAAAAAAAAATAATGAATTGCACTATTCTATGTAGGTTATAGACTTCTGCTTCCATTTAGCATGTAGCAGACCTCAACAATACATCGACCCTACGCTAGCTCAACAAAAGTTGGATGATTTATAAAATTTTACCTTTTATTGAGAACATCAGAATTTTAAGTTCACAAGATAATTTTAAGACTGAACTCTCTGAAGAGGCAAGATACATCGACCCTTTACCTTTGGAAGAATATGGAAGGAAAAGACCACCACAATAAAAGTGGGTAATAAGAAGGTGGCCAAAATCTTAACAAGTTTTTAAAGCCCTAGTGAAGACTACTGTAAATGTTTAGAATCCCCGAGAGCCCCAGACACAAGAAAAGTCTGCTCTTGTTCACAGGCTCTTTTTCATGGCCTCCAGCCAGGAATCTTGACAAAGAAGGAAAGAACCAGAGAATTGAGAAAGTTCCCCTCAGTGGTAGACAGCTGCAAAATGCTGCTCACTTTCCCAGACCCCTCCTCATATGAGGCAAGATTCATATGGAGGAAGAACTCCCCTGTATTCCCCCAACCATTGCACCAAGTGACCTCTAGCATGTTCAACGACTGTGAACGAGCAGGAAACCCTCCTACGATGAGTATCAGGCAAATGTACTCAGCAGCTGAGGAAGAGGTAGATGTCAAATACATCTGTCCCTAAGAAAGGCACAGGAAACCCACGTGGGCACAATATCTTTTACTGATGTAAAAGTCAGTCAGTTACTACTAAGAGAGGGAGAGGAAACTGTCTATCTCCCAAGACCATCGACAGATATAAGGCAAAGCTCGGCCGGGAAGTTTAGGTGTTGTGATGGTTCATTGTATACATCAACTTGACTGGGCTAAGGGACGCACAAATAACTGATAAAACATTATTTCTGGGTGTGTCTGTAAGAGTGTTCCTGAAAGAGATTTGTGCTGTAGTTTGAATGTGTTCCCTCCAACATTCAGATGTTGCCAATGTGATAATATTAAGGAATAGGGTCTTTAAGACAAAGTTAGACCCTCAGGGGCTGCACCCTTGAGAATGGGATTAGGTGCCTTTATAAAGGCCTTAGAGGATGGAGTTTGTCCTTTTTGCCTTTCTACCATCTGTCATGTGAAAACAGTGTTTGTCCTTTCTGGAAGATAAAGCATCAAGGTGCCATCTTAGAAGCAGAGAGCAGCTCTCACCAGATGATCAGACTTGTGGCACATTGATCTGGGTTTCCCAGCTTCCTGAACTGTGAGAAATAAATGTTCATTCTTTATACATGACCCGGTTTCAGGTACTCAGTTATAACAGCACAGAATTGACTAAGATGATTATCATTTGAGTCGTTAGACTGAGTAAAAAAGATCAACCTCACCAACATGAGCAGGGATCATCCAATCCGTTGCAGGACTGAACAGAACAAAAAAGCAGAAAGAGGGTGGATTTGCTGTGTCTGCTTGGGTTGAGGCATCCATATCTCCCTCTACCCTTGGAGATTTGTACTCCTGGTTCTCAACCCTTCAGACTCAATCCTGGGTTACTATCCACACTCCTAGTTCTCAGGCCTTCAGAATTGAACTGAATTATACTATCAACTTTTTCAGTTTTCTAGCTTTCCCATGGTGGATCATGTACTTCTCAGGCTTTATGATTAAGTGGGCCATTTCCATAATTTTTCTCTGTCTTCTCCTCTCTTTTTCCCTTCTTCTCTCTCCTCTTCTTCCTTTCTCCTTTCTCCTCTCTTCCTTTTTCCATCTCCTACTCATTCTGCTTTTCTGGAGAATGCTGATGAATAGAAGGGAGTATTAGGAATGCTGTTGGAGTTCCACCCTTGAGGCCAGACACACACGGCCTGCTTAAGACTAAAGTTAAATCAGGAGAACCAAGAACTTCTCATCTACGTCCCCTCATAAGCCTTACACAGAGTAACAAGCAATAGTAGTCTACTGATGCAAACGTGTATGAGCATGGAGTGAGAACCCTCTCTGTGGTGCTAGTATTCAAGGCCTTATAAAACAGACTGGGACAGAAACACCAAGAATATCCTCCAACACACGAAGTCCTACCTTAAGCACAAGAAAGCCAGTAGCCGGCCGCTATATGAATATAGTTGTCCCTCTCCATCCATATTCTCACCTTCGACAGTTTCAGTTACCCAGAGTCAACCACGGTCTGACAATATTAAGATATTTTGAGAGAGACAGAGACAGAGAGAGAGAGAGAGAGAGAGAGAGAGAGAGAGCCTACACTCACATAACTTTTATTACAGTATGTTATAACTTTTCTATTTTATTATTTGTTATTGTTGTTCATACCTTACTGCTCCTAATTTATGAAGTAAACTTTATCATATGTATGTATGTATAGGGAAAAAAAAAACATAGCATATATAGGGTTTGGCACTACCCACAGTTTCAGACTTACTTAGGTCATGAAACGAATACCCCAGAGATAAAGAGGACTACTCTACCCAGATTGATTTACCTTCCCTTTACTTCCCACCACATACATGTTAGCTGTCTAACAGAAAAAGTGTTCTCATTTTCAGGCTTAAATATCTCTATTGTTCTTCTGTACAATGTCCAGCATTAAAAAAGTTATGAGACACACAAACCAGCAAGAGAAAACGACTCATTGTCAAGAGATTAAGCATAACCAAGACTTTGAGATGACCCAAACATTGGGTTAGGAACTTTAAAATAACTATAGTTAATATTTAAAGGATCTAAAAGTTATAGGAAATAACATGATGCCAATATAATTTAAATCAAGTCTTTTAACAGTCAGAATAGAATAATATTTAGAGTAATAGATAGATGGGTTAATGGGTTTAAAATGTTCTCTTAAAATTTCCATCCAAATTTTTCTTAAGCAGCCAAGTGTATTATTTTGGAAAATATTTCAGTAAGGCAACTGAGAGAGGGTAAGGTTGTTGGTGTAGACAGGAGAAAAGATAGCAAGAGAGAGGTACATAATTCTTTATTTAAAACAAACAGATATTTAGGCACTGTATACCTTGAAGGCAAGAGAAAAGAAGGAATGGACAGGGACATGGCACTGTCTAAAGACCTCAAAAGGATGAGAATGTCAAGTGTGTAACTGTAAGATACATTTGTAGTGTAACAATATGGCACACCCTCTCTGCCACCTAATAAACGTGTAACGAATTTGGCTCCATGCACAACAGTTTTGTGTGATGTTTGGAGTGATGTAAAAGAGACCTGAAATAGTAGAAAAAGGTATCGTTGAGAAAAGACAGGTTCAGCAGAACCAGGAAAAGGTCCACTTTGTGTAACCTTCAGAGCCTGGTCTGGGAAACTAGGCCAGCCTTCTTGATGTGTGTGAGACTTATGGCAGGAAGCGGACACGAGATTCTTGGTTTAACTTCTGTCTAGACAGGTCCTGTGCGCCTGAGCCTCAAGGGTGGGACTTTATCAGCACCCCTGCTTCTCCCCTCTATTCCTCGGGGATCTTAAGAGAAACAGAATGAATAAGAGAGGGAAAAAGTGCAGGGAGACATCCCACCATGGTTTGAGTTTTGTAAATATGCCTATAAAAAAGAAAACATTCATCCATAAGCAATCTATATTTAGTGTTATTTTCAATACACATTGAAAGCAGTTTTACCCAGTTCCACAATTACCAAACATGGTTTTTGAACTCATGAAAGGAAACAAAACTTTACCCTGACAACACACTGCAGCGCTCACCTGGCCTCTTTAGCTAGCTGTAGTCTCTCGGGATGGCATTCAGGAAAGCCCAGAAAAGAAAGGAAAAGGTGAGGGAGACTAAAGAAATGGGCCTCCGATCCTCCATATCCTGTGCATTTTTGGAGTTGTGGAGAAGTTGTTTTAAATCTGGGATGAATTTGCTGCAAAAAAAAAAAAAAATTTTTTCCCGGATATTTTGTTACAGGAAGAGTACTGAAAAAAAAATAAAGGCTCATGATTCCATTATCTATTTGTAAAAGGATTCAAGAGTGATAAGTATGAGTTTGCATCAGGCTTTTATACAACTGGTCTTATTTTTTTAAGTTTTTTTATTATTATGGAGTTGTGGGGTACGAGAGGGGAATAACTCCGTGAGGAGGCTGCATGCAGGTAAGTGTGGACTTCTAGGTGGCTTTCACTCCACCAGTAGTGGACTGGGCACCCTTGTGGTGTCATGTGGCCCCCATCCTCCTTTTTCTTTTCTCTCTCTTTTCCTCCCCTCGTAGTGTCCACAATCCCACCCTTGTGCTAAGGTGACGAGTGTTCAGGGTCTACTTGTGACTGGGAGCATGCGGTATTCTATTATTTGTTTCTGTGATCCTTCACTTGGCGTGATGGTCTACAACTCCATCCAAGTTACTGTGAAGTCTATGATTTTGTTCTTCTGCATAATACTCCACTGTGAATCTGTGCCACATTTTCTTTATCTAGTCCACTTTTGATGGGCAGCAAGGTTGGTCCCATGTCTTTGCTATTGTGAATAGTGTGGCAATAGTAAGTGTGTGCAGCTGTCTTTTTGGTAGTGTGATTTATGTTTTGGATATATTCCCAGGAAAGGGATGGTTGAATTATATAGAAGATCAATTTTTAGTTCTTTTAGGAAATGCCACATTGTCTTCCATAGAGATTGAATTAGATTGCATTCCTACCAACGGTGTAAAAGTGTTCCTTTTTCTCTCCACTGGTGCCAACTCCTGTTGGATTTTGACTTATTAATGATAGCCATCCTCACCAGAGTTAGGTGGCATCTCACTGTAGTTTTGATTTGCATTTCTCTGATGATTAGTGAGGCTGAGCATTTTTTCATGTATCTGTTGTAGGTCTTCTTTTTGTATCTGTTTACGTCCTTTGCCTACTTTTTAATGAGGTTTTATTTTTCTTTTGCTATTTTGTTTTTTCTTTTTACTTGATTTGCATTCCATGTAGATACTGGCTGTTAGGCCTCTGTCAAAGACATAATTTGCAAATATGTTTTTCCATTCTGTGGGCTGTCTTTTTACTTTCTTGATTTTTTTTTTCTTTCTGAGAAAAAACTTTTCAGTTTGATGAGATCCTACTTGTCTATCTTAGGTTTTATGGCATTTGCTTTTAGGGGATTGGTCAAGAATTTGTTGCCTACTCCAATGTACATAAGGGTGTTTCCCACATTTTCTTCTAGGATTACTATAGTTTGAAATTTTACATTCAGCTCTTTGATCCATTTTGAGTTAATTTTTGTATATGATGATAGGTAAGGGTCCAGTTTTATTCTTCTGCATATGGTTACCTAGTTCTCCCAGCACTATTTGCAAAATATCATCTTCTTTCCCCAGTGATTGTTATTGATGGTTTTGTCAAAGATGAGTTGATTGAGAGACCAGGTTTTTACTCTGAAATCTCTGTCTTGTTCCATTTGTCTATGTGACTAATCTTGTGCCGATACCATGCCATCTTTGTTACTGTAACCTTGTAATACAGTTTAACGCTTGGAAGTGTGTTATCTTCCACTTTGTTCCTTTGGCTGAAGATTGCTTTGGCTATTTATGCTCTTTTTTGTTTCCAAATAAATTTCTGTATTGTTGTTTCCAAGTCTGAAAAAAATGATGTTGGTTAGTTGATAGGTATTGCATTAAATATGTAGATTGACTTGGGCAGGATGGAAATTTTGGCAATATTAGTTCTTCCAATCCATGAACATGGATGTGTTTCCATTTGCTTGTGCTGTCCTTGATTTCTTTGAGCAGTGCATCTTAGCTCTCATTGTAAAGATTTTTTACTTCTCTGGTTAGATGGATACCAAGGTATTGAAATTTTTTTGGTGGCTATTGTGAATGGGATTGTGCTATTTTTTTTGGTTCTCCACCTGCTTGTTGCTGGTGTATAGAAATGCAACTGTCTTTTGCACATTGATTTTTTTAACCCAAGACTTTACTAAATCGGTTTATCAGTGCGAGGAGGCTTTTGATAGACTCCCTAGGGTTTTCTAGATATGGAATCATATTGTCTGCAAAGAGGGATAGCTTAACTTCCTCTTTTTCTGTTTGAATAGTCTTGATTTCCTTCCCTTTACTGATTGACTGATCTGGCTAGGACTTCCAGCACTATGTTGAATGGGGGGGCAAGATTGGGTATTCTTGTCTTGTGCCTATTCTTGGGGGAATGCTTCCAACTTCTGCCCATTGAGCAAAATACTGGCTGTGGGTTTATCATAGATGGTTCTCCCTGTTTTGAGAAAAGTAATTTCTATGCCTAGGTGCTCAATGGTTTTATCAAGAAGGGATGCTGTATTTTGCTGAACGCTTTTTCTGTGTCTAGTGAGATAGTCATGTGGTTTTTGGTTTTATATCTGTTGATGTGCTGAATTACATTTATGGTCTTGTGAAAGTTGAACCAGCCCTGCATCCTAGAAATGAAACCCACTTGGTCGTGGAGGATGATCCTTGAGACGTGCTGTTGGATCCAATTTGCTAGAATCTTGTTGAAAAATGTTGTGTCTATATTCACCAAGATGTTTGGCCTGTGCAACTGGTTTTCTTGTGTGAGTATAAGACTTTCATTTTTTTACTACTTTTATTGTTACAACAAACATTATGACTTCTACAGTCTGAAATCATAGAAAATAGTAAGTATTTAAATACAAATAGAAGTTTTAAAGTCTTATTACAAGTTCTTAAAACCTTATTACAAACTGGGTATTTTTCTTTAATTTTTAAAATCTTATAATAAACAACTTCTATTAACACTTATTTTCATTCTTCTATATAGGCTGTAAAATGATCATTTATACTCTGAGTGATTTTGTATTTTACTATTTTTTGCCTCTGTGAATAATAAATTTTTTGCAGGATTTTACATGCTCTTTACAGACATTGTGTTTAATAACTTCAAAATATTGTGATTATCAAGTGAACTATACCATATAACTAAAATGGATATAAAAATTCTACTGTAGTTTGATCATTAGTTTTTTTCCCTACTTTTTCTCTGTATGAAATAATGTATTATTAGTTTAGATACTTTGGTTGCAACTAACAGAAATCAAATTGACAAGCTTAAACAAAATAATAAATAAAGAAAATTTTAGGTGACTCTTAGGTTGCCCCTTTGAATTCAAGAAAAAGTTGAACAAAGTTTTCTACTAGTTCTGAGACTGGGACAGTTCTAAGTTTCTCCACAGGAAATGGTTTGCTTCTCTCCTACACTCAGCCATTGAAATAAATTCTACTCCCCATTCTCAGCTTCTGTGTTCTTCTATTCAAATTTTAAGAGGAAGATCTGATTGGCCTGATTTGTGTCATGTGGACAAACATGGTGGCTAGAGAGAGATGCCTCCTCGTGAATTTGGACAAACAGTTTTAAGGAAAGGGCTATGCAGACATCTCAGTAGTTGTCTCTGAGAGTAAGATGGATGTTTTGGGAGCATAGAGCTTTTTCTGGCATTAGAATTATTTCCCTTAAATTTCCAGATCTACACTTTCTCAGTAAAAGAATATATATCTATGAAAGAATCATCTAAATATTGGTATCTTTATTTGTATTTGTATTGCTTGCTATAAGGAACTTCCTTAGCTTCTTTTATCCAAACCAGTACCTTCAGCAACTTACAAGTTAACAATGTCCCAGGAAATATTCAGAGCTCTAATCCTTTTCCTGAGCTCCAGAGTCATATATCCAGCTGCTTACTTCTAATCACCTACAGAAAATGCCATTAGCACTTCCAAACCATCAAATCCTAAATTGAATTTATAACTCTTTGGTCAAAACCTGCTTCTTTTCCTCTATTACCTGAATTAAAATAACATTTCATTAAAATCTTCAGTGCATCCCCAAAACTTTTAAGATAAATAACTTAATTATTTACAATATTAATACAGGTTTTTAAAAAAAACTTTGAATATTTAAGGGAGTTCCTACCATCTTCTCTTAGCCAGTCTGACTGAAATTACTATAATTACAGGGATGAGAATAGCCAACTGTTTCAGATCCCAACAATTTCTGGGATAAGTCAACGTGGATCTGAATGTAAGCCTCACAGTTGTTCTTAGGCTTGCATATCAGTTTGGGGCTTGGTAGGAAGCAAGAACAATTGACTCTAAACAAAAAGGAGTAGATTAAAATGATACAGGGATTCAGAAAAATTGTTGGAAGTAAGAGGTACACATTTGAATGCCACTAAGATCTTAGCCAGCTCTAGAAGGCTAATAAGCGGGGGGGGGGGGGGGGGGGGGGGGGG
>NW_007124395.1:44604-83206 GCF_000164805.1 Carlito syrichta
GTAGCCATTGACATTAAAGCAGAAGGAGATACAAACTTACCCACAATGAATTTCCAGCCCAGCAGAGACCTTGTGAAGTACATCAGAGAAGATATGTAGTTACCCATCTCTCCAATCTTGTTTAAATTTAGGAAAATATTTTCCTGTCAGTGGTCACCCAGTATGACAGATATATATATATAATAAGTACAGAGTGAAACAAATAAACAACTTTTAAACAAGTAATTCAAGGGACCTATAAGACTTATAGTTTCTATATTGCTCTGATCATTGAATGATTACCAATACAAAGATTGATCAATTGATAGATATCAAGATATATAGTTCTGTGGTATTTCAGAGTGTCGGGAGGTACTTTATTCTACCTTCAATTGGGAAGAGAGCTCAAGAAAGGCGCACTTTTGGGGTTGTCACCTGTGCTTTGAAGGAGGAATTAGACTTTCCGACAAAGTTGGTTGGAAAATGGCAGAGATAACAACAGCATGTACAATACATGTGGAAGTGTGAGTTTCAAGCACACTGAGGAGGGTGCATTGGGTCTCTTTTGGATCTGTTTAAGGGGAAGTAGTTCTAGCTCAGGACAGAAAAACAGTGGCAGCCTATGAAAGCTATGAGCTAAGAAATTGGACGTGACAACGTAGGCAATGAACTGTGGTGGAAACTTTCAAGAAAAAGGGCAAGATGATCAAATTTGCAGTTCAGAAGTGTCATTGTGGCATCAAGGAAGCAAACAGGGACAAGGAATGGATAATGGGAGAAAGCCAAGATGAGGGGTATTGTCAGATAAGATTTCTCAGGGAAACAACTGAAAAAAATTTCAAATGTTGTAATGCAAAAAATACAAGAATGCAAGCACAATATGAGACATATAAGCCAAGAGTGTCAACCATCTTTTAAAATATTTATGAGTCAGCCTGTAAATATTTCCAGGTACACTTTCTTTAAAGATAAGTCATGTTCTTTGTTTATTATTAAAACATTAAAAAAGCAGCCATCTATGTAAAATATAGTCTTCTTGGCTCATGTTATAACCTCATTAATACTAGTTCCAAGTATATTCATAGTGCAAGAATACTTAATTTCTCTTCATAAATTAAACCAATTTGTCTTGTGTATTGGAGTAATAATTCTAGATATTACAGTATTAATATTATAATGAGCCCAGAGCTAGTCAGCTTTCCAGTTTAACAGACTACCCAGGGCCAAATTTTGGTTAATACAATATTTTAAGGTAAAAAGGAACTACAAACACTTGATCTTTCTTCAGCAGATAGAAACCCCCATGATTAATGTGTTGTACTCTAACTCTACAACATGTATCTCAGGAATGCCTGTTGTGGTTCTAATGCTGCCTGTTTCAATCAAAATGCCAAGTCTGAGATCTCAATGTTGCACTTGTCTAATGTCTAGCAAGTTCAGTGTTGTTTGTAACGCTAATGCTAAAACTGTTCGTACCTCGAATTTCAGATTAGAGACTTATTCCCTCAAAGTGGACTACTAAATTATTATTTTTTCTTTCTTTTATTTCCTTTTTTTTTTGTTTTTTGAGAAAGCAAGATTTATTGAGAGGACAGAAAAGCTCCCACAGTGGGAGGGGACCCAAAGGGGTTGTCCAGGGGACTACTAAATTATTAAATAAATTGTTTGGTGTCCTGGAACTAGTGTAACGGTTTAGATTTCAGATGTTTTGGAATTAAAATCTACTTGATTCTTCTCCCTTGTTCAACCACTGATCATCGTGTGTTTTATTTGGAAATTAAGTACAATTTTAAATTTTCTGTTATATCACATCCTCCTCTTCATCAATATTGAAATGAAATTGCCCATCTTTCTATCACCCTTTGTTATACTTATTGAAAACATGTTTTTTCTCACTTTTTGAAAGAATGGAGATGATAGCCACAAGGACAGTTAGTAGGACTGACTATGGCTCAGGTTCCACGATAAGATCATGACTTCACAGTGCCCAGAAATATAACATGGGATCATAATCCCCTCCTTCTGGAGATCAATTGGAAATAAAAACAAATATTTTATTGTGTTAAGCATATCCAATCCAACATCAAATATGTGTTGACTATTTATTCTGGGTCTAGAACTCTTAGTTAGTCTAGAAATCTTTAGGTGGAAGGATACAGAGGCATAATTCCTATTCCCATGGAAGTTGATAAAGGATGATCACTAAAAAATAAAAGTACAAAAAGGTTGCTAAAACTTATAGTGAATCTTAAAGTGAATGGACCTGCTATATTAAGTATTTGAAGAAGCCAGAGATGATGAGCAATCTGGAATAAATTATTCAAAGAATGGCATGTGAGTACCCAGAAGAGTAGTATTTAATAAGCCCAAAGTCCTACTTGGTGCTGCAACATTTTATTTTGTAAGGGGTACTGGTTGAGAACATTGGGCAATTTGGAAGACCTGGCATATGTGAAAATATAATTGCAGCCCAGTATTTGACTTTTGTCATAATATACAAATGGAAAACTTGAGAGGGAGTGCAGAAGGCATGATTAGATGTGGTAACTAGCTAAACAAAATAGCTATAAGATACTAAGAATAAATTAATAATTAATGTCAATATAGAAAGATTCTAGTGATTTACCATGGGTATTATTTTACTTGTCTGGGTCATCATTTTTCATTAAGGAAGTTGATGAATATTCAGAAGGCATTCTCACTAAGTTTGTATCTGACATCCATATCAAAGGGATGTCACATCTAAAATCCAAAAACAAATCATAGCAGGCTGTATATTTTCTTTACAAGCCCCAACTTTTTGTTATTATGTTCAACATGCACAAAATTACATATTGATTAGATGTCCTATGAATTCCAAATTATTATAGAAAGTTCTAAATGCTTACTCTCAGTGTCTATATTTATCTTATTGTGGTCAAGTTACACATAGTCCATGGACTATCACTTTTTTAGGATATATGGTACTACTGTGTCACCCAGATTGGAGTGCAGTGGTACAATCATAGCTCACTTCAGCCTCAAACTTCTGGGCTCAAGCAATCCTCTTGCCTCAGCCCCTTAAGTAGCTGAGACTATAGTCGTGTGCTACCATACCTAGCTATTTTTTTATTTTTATTTTTATTTTTGGAGACAGGGTTCCACTATGTTGCTCATCCTGTTCTCGAAGTCCTGGTCTCAAGTGATCCTTCCACCTCACCCCCACAAAGTGCTGGGATTATAGGCATGAGTCACTGTACCCAGGTCTTATTTATTTATGGATAATACAGCACCCTGTAAGTCTTAGTTGGCTAGTAGCTTTTGATTACTTTTTATAGTACCAAGTCCTGTTTTTTTTTTTCAGTCTACATTTTATAAGATGAATTAAATACCCTTCAAGGGGACCTTAAAGCCAACCATACTAGCAAAGAATGAAATAAATATCATAGCAACTTCCGTAAAAAAAAAATACGAATATGTGAGGGCTTTGTTTATAATAAAATCAATGTAGGTTAATGTGCGTCACCAGGAATCAGTAATCAAATAGAAGCTAGAAAGGAGCCAAATACCTCATTTTACTTTTTTCTGTAATATTCACTGTAGTATTATGTTTGTTTTATTAGTTTGTTACTGTGCATTTTATAAAGAAAGAAACAAAGGTCCAGAATAGGGGAGAAACCCTGCATCACTGCAGAATGTCTTAAAGAGTTTTGTAGCATAAAATGCATAAATGGGTCTTGGGGAAAGAAAAATGCCAGATTGGTTGGAAAGTTGGAGGACACCAATAGCAAGTTTAAGAAAGGATGGCATGACCAGCTTTTTAAAAAGCATTTTAGAACAGTTACTCTTAAAGCAATGGACAACAGGCTTGTAAGCAATGAAACCAGTCCATTCCGAGAGAGGTGACAGAGGAAGTAACAGCTGTGAAGGAGAGGAGACAATTCTGAGAGTAAGAAAAAAACAAAATCTACAGGACTTGATGATGCACTAGATATCAGGTAAGAGTTATATTTAATTTTTCCCTTTCCCCAGAAAGAAAACTTAGAGAAGGTTGTTAATAGACAACTCCCAGATGAGTAAATAAAGCATGACTATTAATTAAATTTAGCTATTATGTTTAACCTTACTTCTAATATCAATCAGTTCACATTAAACTGAGATATCAGTGTTGCCAGCTTCAACAATGTTCCCAGCCTCAAATATGTGCTTACTATTTATTCCGGGCCTAGAAATCTTAGTTTGCCTGGAAATCTTTAGTTTGAAGGATACAAGGCATAATTCCTATTCCCATGGAAGTTAATAAAGATGAGCACTAAAAAAATGAAAATATAAAGATGTAGCTAAAACTTAGAGTAAATGTTAAAGTGAATGGGCCTGTTGTAGATAGATTAAGTATATGAAGAAGCCAGGGATTATAAGCAGTCTGGAATGAATTATTCAAAGAATGACATGTGAGCACCTAAAAAAATAATATTTAATTAGCCTGAAGCATTGAGACTTCAGCAAGTGCTGGGTTCTGGCCAAACCTTAACTTGCAGGTGAGAAGATAAAGGTAAGAAATGGTAATGTGTGTGCTGACCAGTAAACTCGACCCCCTTCATTACCTATAAAAGATAGATAATAACGCTTCTATGACTACTGCCAAGGATTTGTTAAATTTATGCTGAGTTTGAGATGAACTACAATGCTGAGTCTAGAGAAGCTGCCTCATCTAAAGAAAAATTGAACTAAAAATACAAATGCTGAAGAGGGGAAAGGTCAAACTTCTTATCTTCTAAGGAACTTCAGAGAGTTTAGGACCTGGGTACCCAATGTATTACTCCGAGGGTCAGACAACTTTCAGGGGCAGAGCGTTCATGGACTCAGTCTAAAGATCTTTATAAATGTGAATTTTTTGCCCCCATTTTCTAAAAATAGTAATCATCCATGCTAGACAGCTGGGGAATGCTGAGCATTCATGCACACTGAAGGAAGTAAACCTTCAAAATACCTTTCTGCAAAGCACGGGTGTAATCTATGCAAGAGGCTTACCAACAAACATTCATTCCCTTGCTCTCAGTAATTTCTCTTCTGGAAATTTATCTTATGGCAGTAAGCAAAAATGCAGGGATTGATTTTCAAAGATGCTCCGTGGAGTTTTATTTATAATTATAGTTAAATGTAAGAAATAGTATAAGTAACCAACAACAGAGGAAAACTTAAAAATCTCAGTACAGCCGGGCTTGGTGGCTCAGCCTATAATCCCGCGCCTTGGGAGGCTGAGGCGAGGGGATTGCCTGAGCCCGCGGGTTTGAGATCCGCTCGGGCAACTTGGCGAGACCTCATCTCTACAATAATTCAAAAAATCAGCCAGGCGTGGTAGCACGTGCCTGTAATTCCCAGCTACTTGGAAGACTGAGGTGGAAGGATCGGTGGAGCCCAGCAGGTCGAGGCTGCGGTGGCCAGGAGCGGCCACTGCACTCCAGTCTGGGTGACAGAGTGAGACTCCAACTCAAAAAAAAAAAAAATCTCAGTATAATTCTGTGCAGCTAAAAGTATAATATTTATAAAAAGTAAGTTATAAATATAAAAAACAGAATGTTTATATATGTATATGCATACACATATACTTATTTTTCAAGACTGGAACATAATCCACTTAAATATTAATAATGTTTATCCCTTGGCTATAGATTTGTGGATGACTTTAAATGTTTAATTTTTTTATGTTTCATGTTTACTACAATGAGAATGCATTGTTTATATAATCAAGAAAAAAATAACATTTTAAAATTCCAGTTAGATCAAGTTTTCTTATCTTAGACTATAACTTCCTGTTTATCCAAATATTGTTCGTCTTTTTTGATTTTAAAACTTGTTTCTAAGTAAAGAAGACAGAAGCAAAAGGATTCGATAAGTTCAGCCTTAACTTCGTTGTTGGTTAATTAGAATCTGCCCAAAGTATAAGTCCTCTCTTGTAGTAGCTGGAGTGGTGGCTTGTGAGAAAGAAAAAAAATGGTCTTGATTTGTTTCCTTTGCTGATTTTCACATTGTAAACACCCCTACTGGGGCGGATACAAAACCACCACCATTTTAACATCTATCTTGCAAAATAGCTGATGTTCAACCCCGGTCCTTCCCAGGCTGTGCCAGCCACCTCCACCATTCACTCAGTCAAGTTTGCCATCCAGTCAAGTTTGTTGAGCTAACATTTTTTTTTCTTTCCACGTCAGAAGGCTTGTTCTCTGTAGGATTAACTTGCCTCATACTATTGTTACTACGTCATGTCATTTATGTCATTTTAAAAAATTTGCTTTGGTTATGAGCTCTCTGCTTCCATATTTTAGGCCTATACTTTTTGCCCATTTGAGTTCGATTTCGTTAAGGAGACTGACTCCTCTTATTTTTTCCATAGGCTTATTTAGGGAGCTACATCAAAGTCAATTTTTAAGAGCCTCCTACTCTTTTCTCCCTTTAAAATAATAGTTTGTGCGATCATGCTTAATCATTTTAGAAGAGTTTAATAATCTATTTGCTTACCATTTAAGGTAGATTCTACCTCTTTCAGTTTTTATTAAAAATTCATTGTTTTTAATTTTGTCTTATCTCAGGCTCTAAGCTGTGAGGTCTGTTTCTCCAGGAAAGTTCTTTGTCATCAAGCAGGTCTTTTCTTTTTGTCAGTTACACATCAGAGAAGAGATCTTCTTGACCTGTTGGTAATTCACCTCTCTTTTGAAGGTTCTCTACTGCATATGCTGAAACCATCTAATCACTGATGCCTATTAACTTCCTCATGATTATTTAAAAGATAGTAGTTCATTAAGTATGCTCAACATTCCTCAGTGTTCATGGATTCAAGTATTGTAAGTCTGCTTATTTATACATGATTTTCAGATTTTCCCATACCTGCTCAGTGAGGGAAAGGGCAATGGCATTTTTTTTTTTTTTTTTTTGCATTCTTCATTATCTGTTGTTTACATTTCTTTTCTTCATTTTTTCCTGTGGAAGTCTGAAACAAAGGAAAGAATTCAATATCTCAAGTGTGTTACAGCATCATTAATTTAATTCCTCCACTTACTATTAGAGAATCTGTTTTTCTCTTTGCTATTTGCCTTTCACTCTACATGTTTGTGAAAATCATTTCAATTTAAATAGCTTCTTTAGCTTTAATTATCTCATTTATCTTATTTATTTATTTTTGGTTATCTTTTCACTATGGAGATGAAGTCAAAAATTACTGCTTTTGTTTTTCTCTTCATTTCAAAGACATGATCTTTTCACTATTAGTTTTAAAAAGCAATAGCTCTAGCTATGTGAAAAATGTTTTACAAGGAGTTATTTTAAAGAAGAATAACCAAAGGGGAATCAACCCACGATATCTGTGCCAAAAGTTGTACTTTATTATCATCTATTTAAAAGGGGCAGAGCATAAAAGGGTGGTAAAGAGAGCTGAGCTGGCTTAGAGTTTCAGGTTATTTACTTTTCATTTTGAGAACAATTGTCTTGTACATTTCTTTTTCCTACAAGGATACAGCAACACTCTGAATTTATTTTCAGAAAGATTGCCAACCCTTTATTGAAATCACATTTTTACTTCTCAAACGTCCACAAATAAGTTCCACATCTCAGCACCTAGAGTGATATTTCCCTTGGAGAAGTCTTCCAGTGTCTTCTATGTCACTGAGAAATAATTCTCCATGGGCATCTCTAGTTCCTGCACATCTTGCAAGAAAAGGCCCTGATATCTTATTGTTCTGAACTATCTTTTCAAGAATGTTTCCATAAAGTAAAGCCTTAGATGACAGAGGTAGTCTCTTCTTAGAGAGCAAAAGGAGAAAGATTTGTATTCTTTGTACTTGGTATTCTTCTCTTGTCCTACATGTGCAAGTGGGCACCTGTTTCTCCTAGCACCTCCCCTTGAGAACTGGGTGTCAGAGAGCCGACACAAAAGTGCTGTTAATCTTATTCTGGCTGTTGATGGAATAAAATGTCTCCTATCTGTGACCTAGGAATCTTGTGTTTTTGACCAGTATCCATGAAACTATAGCAGATCAGCTTTGCAACCCGCAAGCAGGGTAAAATATAAGACCCTTTGCCATTCTTGACACAAATGGTAGACCATCATTGGTTATGAAATCAAATGATTTGCTGTATCAAAAGTTCCAATCATTCTAAAGCCATATCATTCCTTCCTGATCATTTAATTGCTGTTTCATGATTAACCTAGATTTGACTTCAACCATAAAGCATGAGATGCTGACAACTAAATGCTGTGAAACAGCAAGGTAACAGATATGATTTTGATTTTTTTAAAAATAATGGTCATTCTGATTGATGTAAGGTGGTATCTCGTTGTGGTTTTAATTTGCATTTCCCTGATTATGAGTGATGTTGAGCATTTTTTCATATGTTTGTTGACTGTTTGTATATCTTCTTTTGAGAGATGTCTATTCATGTCATTTGTCCACTTTTTAATAAAGTTATTTGCTTTTTTCCTTGCTTCTTTCTTTGAGATTTTGTAGATTCTGAACATGAGTCCTTTGTCAGATGTATAGTTTGCGAATGCCTTCTCCCTTTCTGTAGGTTACCTGTTTGCTCTACTGACTGTTTCTTTTGCTATGCAGAAATCCTGTGCTTTGCAGCACATGGATGGAACTGGAGATCATCATCCAAAGTAAACTGACTCAGAAACAGAAAACCAAGTATGACATGTTCTCATTTATATGTGAGAGACAAAGTCACAAAGACAGAAAAAATAGACACCTGGGGATACCAATGAGAGAGGAAGGGAAGGGAGGTTAAGGTTCAGAAACTACCTACAGGGCACAATATTCACTATCTGGGGAATGGGCCACCTGAGAGCCAATCACCCCCACGATACAATAAGTCTGTAATGAACACATATGTGTAATCCCAGATCTAAAATTAAAAATAATAAATAAATACATAAATAAGAACAAGGTGATGGGTGAACGGTGGATTGAGAACGACAAAAAATAAATTATTTAAGGGGAAACTAAAGTCTCAGCTGTGTGACTCTAGTAAATAAATGCAACAAGTGGAAATCCATAGTAATTTGTAAATTAGAAATGGGGCAACTCCTTTGACTTAAGACGCAGAGCTACTTACAAGGCTAAGAAGCCTTCTGTCCTCAACGCTGTGATTGAGAAGCCTAACTGGTCTCATAATATGGAACTTTTGTGTGAATTAGAAGAATACTACTTGTCTAGGCAGACGCACCTTCTCAGTCTGGAGAGCTAGATACCTTTGTGCAGGGACACAGCCCTGCTCCAGGGCTCAGGGTGTAATCTTGAGCTTGGTGGGTGGAGCTTGGTGATTTCAGTCTTTACTCAGTCTCTCTGCCGGGCATCTTAGGGAAGATCACAAAAAACTGCACAATCTCAAGCAGGGACCATGTAAGCTTTTACTTTATGTGTGCCTGTGACTTGTTAATAATAGCAGTTACAATTTATTTCACATATACTGTATTCCTGGTACTGTTTCATTGTATCCTTAAGAAAACTATATGGAACAGCTATAATTATTAACTTCATTTTATAAATAATGAAGAAAATGAGGTTAAGATTGATCACTTAGACTATAAGCAGTTGAAGGCAGGGCTCAAACACAGGTCTGCCTGACTCCAAAGACCTTGTACATGACCTTCACACACTACAGTCTTCATTGTCTTCATTATACATCCTGAAACAAAAGGCTATGATACCCAGGTTGCAGCTTTTTCATGAACTTTATCCCCCCCTCTTTTACTGCTCCCAACTCTCGCTTTAATTCAGACTTATAAAATAGTTTTGCTTTTTGTTGTCAATCTGATGATGGTAGAAACAAAACACCAGAGTTTAATTTTTGGGTTAATTCCTTTGTTTTGTTCTGTCTGCTTTGTTATGCCTTCATTCTGCTAGAAATAAAAGCTTGGCTGTTTCTGAAATTTAGCATGCTTAACATTTTTCATAATTTCATTTGGTATGCTATAATCACCTAATATTTTGAAAGTGACAAAATATTCTTTGCGTAAATGATCATCTTAATTTTATGTCACACTTTGTCAATCTTTCTATGCCTAGCATCCCTGCCTTTTTGTAATAAAACAAAATTGTCTCAATTAATTCCTCTGATTTTCTATTCTCACATCTGGAAAAATATATCTTCTTGAATTCTCTGCTTCCCAGAATTCAGCAAAAGCTCATTAATTTTTGGTCTCTTGAATAAAGAATTAATAATAACTTGAAATTAAGTAGGCTCAAATGATCTATATTTTAAAGTTAGGGCATGTGTCATGGGTGCAACTTGATTCTTCTAAATCCACTGAGTTTTTTTTATCCTCTCTATTTACATCCACCTGCTTCTGTGAAAGAGAATGAGGACGTGTTTTGAGGGAGTTTTCCTAAAGTAGCTCTTTCTGCAAGTAAGAGAAATTCACTTTCTACCGAGGAACAAGCCAACCACAGACAGATAAAAGGACTGAAACTCTACCTTGGGAAACTCAAGGCACATGTTCTTTTATGTTTGTCAGTGGTCAGTCTTGCCTTCTTTCTTTGTAGGAAGAATCAACGTTTCTTTTGGCATTATATCTTTCAGCTTAAAAAGAAAAAACTCTCTCTAATATTGCGATTAATAAAGTTACTTTCACTTAAAAATGCATTTGAAAAGACTTCAGAATAATGAGCTCCTAACTTTTGTATCTCTAGTGGCTGATTCACATTCCAAATAATACATTTTTCATTCCCCTAATTAATTTTTGGATCATCATTAATAATGGATTGTGGGAAAATTCAGAAATGAAACACTATGGGAAAAACTTTAATCAAACAACAGAAGTCAGACATTAATATTTTTTGCTGTCATAGCAATAGATTTAATTGTAAAATAAGCCATGATTTTCATTATTTGCATGTACATTATTGTTATGGTTGCATGTCTAAGTTTCACTTGCAATGATTACTTTCTGTACTGTTTCGTCAATATCTGCATATTGTCTCATTCAGTGTAACAGTACAATTCATAAAAATGGGGCATTACAGAAATACTTAAATATATTACATTCTAAGAGTAGCAGTACAATTAAGTCATCACATTCAGGATATTTGCTTCTGCATCAAATTTTGTTGGCTTGATATCTTAAAAATTCCTCTGCTTTGTGAAAAGGATACATATGAAATAAGTCTCAAAAGATTTTCATGTGAAAAGAATTTGATTCACAATTATTAATTTCATGGGGCATAGCAATCTCTAATGATACAAGAAGCCAAAAATATGCAATATTGCCATGGAGTTAAAGAAACTTCTAGTTGTGATAGCAGCCAACTTAACAAGCCGATTCTAGCAATAATTGAGTTTCTGTGCTTTTCTTTTAATTTCACTACCTGATGATACCTGAGAGCAGTAGACTTTATTTCAGAATCCCATTAGGTACCATTATGAGATCTTATTTCCTGGGGTTTTAAAATCTAATTGTCAGTCAATGTGTTACAGTAAGCCTAGTCTTCATTTGATTCTCATGGCTCTACGCGGTGGGAAAAAAACAAAAGAAGTATGTTCCATCATCCTGTCAAGGAGGTTTCTTAACAAATTACCTTTCCCCTCAAAAGAAAACACAGAGAGACTTTCTTGTTGCTTTAACAATTCTCATAGTTCATATCTTCCTTTCTAAGCTATTAAAATGAACAAAAACTGAAAACCCATAGACTAACACAGACATCCCGACAATTGACATCCTCAAGATTTATGAAGAAATGTAAGTATTCAATAACCATATAAGACTAAGCTGTGATTCTTAAAAAAATACTTTAGACCTGTTCAGCTTTGTCTAAGAAAAAAGATATTCCACATATATTTCATTTGACCTTGAAGAATACTTGACTTACTGTTTAAAGATTGATTGTGGCCATTTTCTTTAGATATTCTGTGATGAAAGATGTCCTCACACATTGCTAGATTTTTAAATGACACATTTATAACATAGTGCAATTAACAATGAATTTCCATAAGTTTCACCATGGCTACAAATTCCGAAGACACAACCTAAAACCAGGGAAATGTTAAGTTGCATATTAAATTGCTGAATATTTTGTAAACCCTGGGTAGATAGGTTTAGATTATAATTACTTCATATGCAAATAATTTTTACAAAGATAAAAGTTTATCTGTGGGCTGGTACAATTCTTAGATTTCTTACTGCTTCTTCATTGCACGTGGGAATACCCTCCCAGTGGTTTTAAACAAAAGCCATTCAAAGATTGCAGAGAAAACAAACTGCTGCTTAAACATTATGACAGTGTGATTGCTTACATATCACATTCCCTACTGGACTAAGAAAGAAGAAATGGCATGCCTGTCTTTTTTCAAAATCTTAAAGATCTCGGTCATTTGCTTGTACTTTGAGTCAGGAGAACTTATGAGTAGCCTCAAATGGACTTGTCAAAACACAGTGAAGTGGCCCTGTTCCTGGCCAAGGAGTTAGCACAGCATGTATGTCTCTGCCTGTCCCATATGTAGCTGCCCTGTGATTTTTTTCGGGTTTCGTTAAATGCATTAGGTTATCTAAATCTGAACTCAGCACTCAGTTTCCCTTAGACAGTCTGTCATAGTCTATCTGGATCCAAAGTTATAGCTTCCCTCTTGCTGAAGTAACAGCAGTAGCAGATAGAAACAAGACATGATATTTGCCCTGGTCAAGGGCTAGCCTTAACGGAGGACTTCCATGTCCTCTCATGCTACATTTTCCACTTATCCAAACAGACTTCTTAAGTGACTCAGATCAATGAAAATTTTCCTAATGAACATAGACGTTTAAAAGCACACAAATAAAAGGTTCTATCACCAACAGAGCAATAGCTCTTTAGAGATGGGAAGTCTGGTATGAAAGCAACAGAGAAACTCCTAAAATAAACTACACATTTCCAATAATTCTTAGACACCAGGAACAAGGTTTAGTCACTGAGAAAAATGTTAATTTTTGAACAATCACTTGTATCAAGCACTGTGTTTATTATTTTTTACATTAACAATTCACAATAGTCTAATGAAGTGGATATGATCTTGTCCATTTTACAAATAAAAAAGCTGATATTGCCAAGGTCATCTAGTTAGTAAATAGCTAACATGGTTTTTAAACTTAAGTCTTCTGATTCCTAAGTCTATGCTCACTATACCCAATGGTCCAATAAAACCTACAGTCCTAAATTCATAAAAAATATGAACAATATAAATTCTAGAGAAGGAAAATCAAAAATTTACATTTTATTATGATGCTTTTCTTCTGGTTTTAATACAGCTCTGCTTACAGCACTTTTCATTGACTTGTTTGACTCCTAAGGCATTGATAAATGCTTAACCACAAGCATTTTATTTTGTATACTATGCTGAACTCACTCTACTTCGGACTGATGTCTTTGAAATATAAATAAAGTATAAATAGACTTGAAATATGCTATGAGTCCCTGCTATACAAACAAAGATTTAGAATATCAGCATATCACATTATGAGAAAAACCAGACATGAATATCAGATCAAACACTGTCCTTTAAAAGGCAGAAGGTAAATAGGTGTTTAGTCATCACTTTTCTTTAGTTATTAGACCAAATATAAGAATTCATGATAACATGGCACATTTACATGGATGCTTGTTGGCTTATGTCTACAAATTTAATTCTATTGCAATGGTAGATAATACACACATAAATTTTTCTAAAGGGAATTTTTTGTCATTTAGCAGTTATATATTAATAGACCAAGTAATTTTGTCCAAGTTAAGATACTTTAAGAATAAATAGATTTATTAGTAGTATTCTGGAACAAAAGGCATAAATGAGAATGTCCTAGGAAAATTGTGGCATACAGTCAATCTGTTTATGAAATGCTATTTTGTGTTTAGAATTATTTTAGGGACTATGGAAGGACATAAAGACATGTAATTTAGAAGATGACCTCAAAAATTGACGATATTGTTAGGGAAATAAAATTTACTGATGATACATCTAGAAGGCAATCCAAAAAGGGATGTGACCAACTGCTAAACATAAGGTATTTTCTAAGCATATTAATTTCAATAAAGGTAAGTTTCTTATAGAACAGATTCATGAGGACAAAAATAAATGTTGCTGAGTGAAGAAACCTGGATTAATATACAAAGATAAGCTAAAATTTAAGTAGTATTGACTACTCTCAACTTCTTTTTTAATTCTCACTACCCAATTAATAATTCCAGTAGAGCATGAAAAGTTTATGAATAGATTTCAAAAAGTGGAAGTCATAGAAGAAGTTTAGATTATAGTTCATGGTTGAAAATACCTTTTACTTTAGAGAAAACAGAATTGGTCAACATCATATCATGACTGTAAATGTATTTATCAAAATGTTTCTTTTGTATTTAGTGAATTCATCCCCAGAAGAGTTATATCAAAAACCTAGTGCCACAACACACTGAGTTACCAATTACCCCAAAACTTTTTGGTCTTCACCACAAAAATATATTCTCATTGCCAGATGTTTGTGGCTGACAGTGTCTCCATGATCTAGATGGGACTTGGCTTCAGGCTGTATGCTGACTTGACTTGGATCCAGGCTGTGGTTGAGTTTGGGTCTCTTCCATGTTTGCATATTCTCAGACTCAGGCTAAAGGTACTGAAGCTACCCCAGGGATATGAATTTCAAGGTAAGGTCCTGGAACACGAATAGTGAATAAAACCACATCCATGTATCCAAAGCTTCTACCTTTGTCATTTCCACAAAAATTCCGTTGATTAAGGGCAGTTACATCATCAGGTCTAACATCACAGGGTGGGTAAATAAAGTCCACTTACAGAGAAGTGTAAATATTTATTGGGCAATAATTTATACAATCACAAGAATTACCTACCAGGAGACCATCTTTTCATGCAGATTATCTTTAAATAGAGTTTCCATATTACATCTCTGATTCTGCTGTTGATTCTCCAGAATTAATTATTCTAGCTACTTCATGATTACTTGCAGGCCAGAAGAGTACCGATGTGAAGCTACCTATTTAAATACTTTTAACATTTGAAGAATCAATAAAAACTAATATACCATCTTTCCCCCGTATTGGAGTTCCAAGTCAAGTTCTGGAGAAACATGTTTCTATTTAAATAAGCAAATGTTGTTTCTTTATTAATTCACAAAATTTTCCTTGACCATCTACTCTTTGCCAGGCACTGTTACTAGTGTTAGAATCCAGAAAACTTGCCTTGAGTCTGGCATGGAGGTGCAAGCCTGTAGTCCCAGCTACTCAGGAGGCTGAGGCAGAAGGATTACATGAGTCAAGGAGGTAGAGGCTGTGGTGAGCTGGGATGGTACCATTGTACTCCATCATAGGTGACAGAGTAAGCCTCTGTGTCAGAAAACAAACCAAAAAAGGAAAAAAGCAAATGAACGAAATAAAAAGCAGCTCATAGTTTTGAGAAGAAGTATATAGAGAAAAATGATTGAATTTTAAAAATAAAAAATAAAAAGATTAAAAAAACCTTAAAAAGAAGAAATGTGCCTTGGCGCAACACACATTTACATCAGGAGGCAATGTATGAACAAGTATAATCTTGTGATATAAGTTTAACTAGCCTATGGTGATATTGATAATGTTATATATAACTACAAATCTACAAAGGGATACCAGGGACATGACATTTTCTGGAACGACAGTGAGCCAGTTAGATAATAATGGTCAAGGTTGGAATAAAGCAGACTCCAGGACAATAGCTATAGACACTCTTTTCTGCCTTCCTTTCAGCCACAGTGTTAGAACCTTAAAATAACTGTTTAATAATACAATTCTAGGTGAAGAGTTACTTACCAAATATGTTTTTATTCTGTTTTAATGAGTTGACCAGTATCCAATGATTATTTCAGATTAAAATGATAGATTTTACATTGATATTTTTACATAAAGGAGCTGAATAATTTAGGATACTCGTTGTCAAAAATTGAGTGTGCTTAAAACTCTCCCAGGGTAGCTTGTTAAATGAATCCTCAAGGCCTACATTGCAAATATTCTGATTCAGTGTTACAGGGTGATCCCCTTGAAATTGCATTGTTAACCAAAAAAAAGAATCTCTCTGTCCCCATTCCCCAGGTCACTTTGAGAGGAACAACTTGTTTAAGCATGTGGACACATTACTTTATTTCAGTGCGTTCGTGTTAATACCAACTTTGCAAAATTTTGGCTTATAATTATTTAACTTAATGAATTGGAATCACACTTTCAGTGTTGCAAATGAAGATTCAGTTTCACAAAGGCCAGGAGGGCCCATTAAAGGCTAAGTGAAAAGTAAAAAATGACGGACTGATCTTGCCATGAGTAGGTAGTTTCCTTAACTGAATGGCATATGTGTAACTTCTGTTCATATGTAAATATAGTTAAGAATTATTAAAGCAACCCAATTAAAATCCATAGGCACATGCTAAGAAAATTTGCAAAATACATTTTAAGTGGAAAATATGTAAGAGAGTAAATTTTTGTTTGTAATAAAAGACAAAATAGTCATTAAGAGCGAGGGATCAGAAAAGAGCTAAAGGTAAACACCTCAAGATAAAACACACACGAGGAACAGTTTCAAGAAAAAAACCAGGTAAAGGACGTATGCAGGGCTAAAAATCAGGTGGAAAAAGAAGAAAGGAAGAATCAGTTACTACGAAAAGACAAAGCAGTTAGAAGTTTTGAGATACAGTGAAACAGCAAAGCTATCAGCCACTAGTGGTAAAAGGAACCCATATAATACAATGAGAATACAAAATATTGAACATGAAAGAAAAAAGCAAAGTAAAAGCTAAAGAGGGTAATAAATCTAAAACCTAACATCTGCATGAAGAGTCCATGGTTGTTCTATGCCACCTGCAGAAGCCTGCACATTTATAGTCAACGTATGCGCCAATGTGTGAGTCACTAGAAATATGTCTTCAGTGTCAGGAGTTAAAAAGTAAAACTTAGCCGGGTGCGGTGACTTAAACTTATAATCTCAGCATTTTGGGACGCGGAGGAGAGACGATTACCTGAGCCCAGGGATTCGAGACCAGCCCGGGCAATTTGGTGAGATCTTGTCTCTACAATAAATCACAAAAATTACCCTGGCATGGTGGTGTGCGCCTGTAGTTCCAGCTACTTGGAAGGCTGAGGCAGAAGGATTGCTGGAGCCCAGCAGGTTGAACTGTGGTGGCCGGAGCATGCCACTGCACTCCAGCCTGGGTGACAGAGTGAGACGGGCTAAAAAAAAAAAAAAAGCAAATTTTTATTTTATTTTTCTTTGCACTCCTGTTATTGAACCTTTTAAATTATCTGTAGGGGAAAGCCAAAACCAGACACTTTCTGGGCTCTATTTTTCACCTCTTGCAGTGGCACCATTCATTTCCTTCCACCATTAAGCAGTGTGTTCCTTTGAGAAAGTCGTTTTGGTTTGTGTGCAAAACACCTCAGCTTGTGGATAAGAACGGGAGAAGAGACTTTCCTCTGATAAAGAGGCAGCTTGCTTATACCCTGCTTATGTGATAGAGTTTATATGCATCTGGAAAAAAAATGGCATCTTTGATTTTCTGAAAATAATTAAAAGGCTTTGGGCAAAACCTTAAATATTAATTGATCATAAAATATTAATCAAAAGCCCCCAAGTATCTCAGATAATCTCTGACAGTATGAATTATAGAGATTGTCTTGAACTTTGTCACTCAGAGTTATTTAGCTACCTACCTGAATATTGCTGGCACTTCATAAATATTAGTTGTTTTCTTTTCTTCCTACATTTGTTCATTGACTTGACAGAGAGTCACTGGGCACCAGCCGTGTGTCAGGAAATGTACTAGGTGCTGGGATACAAGAGTAAACAGAATAAACTAGGGGATTGTTCTAATGAAGCTAATATCCTAAAAGAGGATTCAGATAAGAAAGAAAATGAACAGTCAAAATATTAGATAAGGATATGTGTTATGGAGAGATTTAATTGTGTTGACATGGTAGCCAGCAGCTGCTCTGTGAGAAGGTGCAGCACAGACGCCTCTGAGGATATGATTTTGAGGCTGAGCTGTGAATCTCAAAAATATGCCATCCATTTATGGTTAAAGGAGAAAAGTATTCCAGGAAAAACCCTGAAAGGGGAATGAGCTTGGTGTGTTCCAGGAACTCAGGGACAGCCAAGGTAGCCAGAGCAGAGTGGATGAGGAGAGGCGATAAGAAGAGACATTGGCTAGGTCTGCAGAGGCCAGACCAGAAAAGTCTTCCTGAATCTACTGTGAAGGTCATGTTTTATTGTAGGTGCAAGAGGAGTTGGCTGGAGGGTTTTCAACAGGGAATTGCCGTGACCTGATTGACTTGTTCATAACAGTTTCTCTCTTGCAGTTGTGTGGGGGTGAGTCAGACGGGCAAGAATAGGGTCTGGGGATGTTCCATTAGAGAACAGTTTAGGCAAGGAGGTCATCTTGGATGGAAAATGTTTGGTGGAGAGAAGTGGAAGGATCTGGACATGCCTATGTCAAAGATGGCACAATCAACAGAGATGGTTCCTTGCTGATGTAGAAAAAGAGGAAACTAAAGTATTACTCTATTTAAGCAGCCAGAGAAGTGATGGTTATTGAGTGTGGGAAGCACTGGGAAAGAGAGAAAACTCGGTGGGAAGCAAAATGTGATATATAGGTGGCCTTGACAGGCTGTGTCTACGCATGTCCACATCATTACATCGTGTAGCAATATTGGGTTCAGAAGAAAAAATCTAAAGCTCAGTTTGAAGATGTAGCAACTCATTGATTTGTTGAGTTATTAGAAACCATAGTTACTTGTTTATCTCCTTGGATGTTGTCATTGCTTTCTAAATAATCCTCAGTAGAATGCATTCTCTGTAGTGATCTTTCCAAAGAGTGAGACTGACCTATATGCCTGTATTGTAATCCTCTAACTTCCTTTGGTTACAATTAAGTTTGCTCATCCTTCTGTCTCCCAAGTATCTAGCCAACTGCTCTTTATGATTTGTGCAACAGAAACCTGATTCTTTTAATATTTTATGAGTACTCTGCACCTTTCCTGTTTGACCATATCTTTTTGCTCTTTCTTTGTAAAGGCTTTCAGTTTTCTGAAAGTTTCAGTTCTTGGTGACAGGTGCCCTCTCTAAATTTAAATCCAACAGTAAATTTCTTATCACAGTTTTTCTGTTTCTAAAACGAAGGTACAATTATCATTGGTCTCTTAGGATTCTTATGCGATCATGATATTTATATGTGCCTTCAATAGATGTAGATTATTATTTTCAAAGTCATCGTTATTGGCAAAAAGAACTTTTGCTATCCATTTTATCAATATGGGAAACATAAAATGTAAACACTATTACAAAGGGCTTTACCTAGGGCGAGGTAATCACGTATTTGTGTTTACCTTGGTTTGAAATCTCTTTTGGTTAGTTCACTTTAGCAAAGAATTTAATGAAAGAATATTAGGAACTTTTACAGAATTGACAGCCACCTGGGAGACAAGTCTTAGGGGATGAGAAAGAATCAAAGGGGTTCTGATGGGAAGAAGACTCAGACAGCAGGAAGCTCAGCAAATATCCTGAAGTTAATTAGGCCTCTCCCACAACTGCTGTTGCTGCTGCTGAGTTATAATGAATAATACTTCAAAGGGCACTTGCTTGTCCTATTTTGGCTGGGTCAACTTCAAACATTCTGGGAGAACACCTTGACTGAGCTCCTCTGGGTTAGAAAATAGGGGTGTCTGGCTCTTCTGGTCACCTTCAGCAATGTAAGTAAAGAACATGCAATTGCCACTAGGAAAGAGAGCTATGAAAGATACTTGGATGACAAAAAGCTTAACAAATCCTACTGCAGCCTTTGGAAATAAGTGCCTTCTCAAATTAGCAACTATTTGAGAATATATATTATATATATTTAAAATATATGATGTGCATAAATATGTATGTATATATATTATATTATGTATGTATAACATACTTATGCATGTTATATATTTTAAATACTATTTATACATATATAATATGTATATCTTGTATGAGTCTTAAACTTTGATGTTTGAGAACTATGAGCTTGAGTCTTAGTTCTAGTTCTTACTACTAGTAAACATGACTGCATCATTGCAAGGTTTCAATGAACAACTTTAGTCATGCAATGCTTGGACAGTATTTAGCAAGCATAAATAATGATTATCAATATTATTGCTAATATAAATATGACCCAAACTGTTCATGCCATCCACATAAGGAAAGTGAAACATACAGTTTCTTATAGATTACATAATAGCTTATTCCCTAATTTTAAAAAAGAACCTGTGACTGTTATGAACTCAACATCTTTCCAATACATATTTGTTTAGATAAATACAATGAACTTTTTAATAAATACATTTGAGTTTTTAAAGAACCAAATTAAATTTAAATTTAATTAAAACATCAAATTAAATTTTGAATTAAATTGACATTTAATTCAAAATATCGGTTCAAAGTACAATAGTTCATTTCATCCTAATAATTCCCTCTCGTGGTTATTGAATTTTCATTTCAGTGTACTGTCAGTACCATAAGGCACCGTTCTCACAATTTCCCCAGTAAGCAATGGACAGAAAGAGGCACACATTCTTATTCATCAACCAAAACTTCGGTCAATCTCAGTCTTCAAATGTCAAACTGTATTCTCCTTAACAAGCTACAAAGCCTTCTTTGATATTAAAATATCTTTAATCTCATCATGGCCTGTTGCTCAGTCCATTCCTTTAAGCTATTAATCTCATTATATAACCTCCCCGGCCAAGTCACTCACTTTAAAAGGACTTCCTTTTGCCATCAATTGTAAAGACCAAAGGCAAAGAAGATAGCTCTTTCCAAACCCCAAAAGGGAAGAAAGTGATCTATTCTTTATTACACTTTATTATGTCCTTTAAAAATCTTATCATGTATTAGCAGTAATATTCATGACACTGGAGTACACTTACAATAGTCAGCTCTCATGGTTATCAAAAAGCTTCGCTTTAGCATTTAATCAACTCTAAAAGCCATTCATTGCTTTGGATATTCCCAGTGCAATGAACATTATCCATAAGCATTTTTTTTTCCATAGAGAAGCATGATGACATAGGGGATGGAACATCGCTCTGGTAGGGCCTTATCTAATTTTTAAAAGGGCATTTTAATTTCCATAATAGTTTCTCCAAAGAGCCTATTGAGTGGCGTTTAATCTACTAAATTTGGGGAAAACTTAAAAGCACTGTCTTGCTTTCTGGATTGAGGACTCCTTTCAGGAAATGAGTGGGTATCTTGGTATTGCCTCAAGCAAAGCAGCACCCCAAAGCCTGAATTATGCAGTTTTAGGGGAAACTTCTTCCTCTTTGGTGGGGTCTGAGACACAGAAAAGTTTGTCCAGTCCAAACTATCTCTCCTTTCAGTGGTGATAATATGGGCTGTTCTTTCTAATGGGACAGCTTCACAGAAGTATATTCATTGAATCTTGGTTAAGAGATTTGAATTTCTGAAAGAGAATGAAGTCCTTGAACCTCTACTGTCCACTTATTCCACAAAACATGATCTCTGAGGGATTTGAAAAGCAGATAAGCTATTGCTATTATCTCATTCCTGTAACTATATTATTTTTAGCCTGGCATAAATAGGTACTCAATCAATGTTTCTGTAAAAATACAACCTTTTTATCAGCCTGGAACTAATATGTCTAAAATCCACAGTTGTCTTTTCTTTTTATATTTATCATTTGTGACCTCTATGATGCATTTGATACTCGGTTAAACCATATTCTTATCTCTTTTATTTTCTTTGTTGCTCTCTTATATTTGTGACCAGTCGCTATCTATTTTGCTAATTTCATTTGTCCTTCTGAAATCTGTTGTGTGGATATTCACCAAGTTCATAGGCTCAAAATCAAGGAAAACGTTTTTCTTTCTTTCCCTACACACTTCAATGATTGCTTTTATGTCTGAGTTCTAATCTGATATCCTATTACTATCTTGAACTCTTTGCTTGGAATTCCTTTAAGAATATCCTGTTAGTGCTTCACATACAACATTAAAATATGCACACATAATCTTTCAGTGTATATTTGTTTATCTTTTTGGTTACATTATGAAATCTTTGTGAGGAGGGACAATGTCTTTTACTCCGTTTACGCTGTAAAAAGACACATGATGAATTAAATACCTCATTATCATGTGGTATGCTTTGTGTTTTTCATTACAATAATCTTTATCAGTATCTCCTAGAAAGAACTAATGCTGATAATGTTAAAAGAAAAAACAAAAAACTGGAGCTGTATAGTCGTTAAAGGCAATGAAAACAAATTTTATTTGGAAATTATTACAATAGAGGAAGAGAGACCTCAGTAGGGAACTGAGCTCAGTTCCATATACAAGGAAAAGTGGGGATTTATAACAAAGGAACAGGTTTTGGGTCGGTGGTGGTCGTGGGTTGGTGATAGTGGTGGTGGTGGTGGTGGATAGAAAATTGCTAAGAGCAGATATCATGGGTAAAGGTAGGCTACTTGCTGAAGACAGGTCAGGGTGATCAGATAGGAGTAGGGGATGTGGAATTTGATCAGATATTGGGGGGATCAGATATCAAGAGTAGGGGATTCTTTGTAAAGTGACTCAGCAGGATTCTTACTAAAATTTGGCAAAATAGGCCAGACAAGGATGAACCCTGAAGCCCAAGATTGAAGACTAGCTGAGAAGGGTGGGGGAAGAGCCCAGCTAAAGTTGATCAAAGAGAGAGTCTCTGTCAATAAATATACATTTGTAGGTACTAAATAGCTAACATTCATTTCAACGCACTTGACAACTTTTCCATTGCCATAGCATTACCTTATCCATTTATATCTTATCCATTGCCATAGCATTACCTTACTCAGTGCTCAGTCATTCTGCTAATTTAAAAAAAATGATCAATTTTACAGCTGAAAAAACTGAGGCTCAGATTGATTAAGCCACTTGCCCAGGGTCTCTCTAATAAGTAGCAGAGTGATTCAAATCCAGGTCTGGCTGACTCCAGAATTTAGCCTCTGAGGAACTTATCAGGGAGACACTGATTCTTCCAGAAGATGAGCCTCAATAGGGTGGCATGACAAATCCATTGCTATCCAACCTGAAGAGAATGTGTCAACTTGGATAGTCATATTCATGGAACAGAAACAATGTGAGGAACTGATCCAGATGAAGAAAGGGGTGTCCCCAGTGGGTTAGTATTAGATATGGTGCAAGTGCTTTGCTTCATTGGAGGACGGTCACCTTAAAAATGAGTAAGGCTGTATTTTCTCCAGCACGGTGGGCCTGTGACTCAGAGCCCAAATTAATATCATTTAGAAAAGAAATAAGGCATGCATTATTTTTTTACTTATGGGTCTAAGATTAAAAGGATACATTGTCTATATTTTCCCCTCTATGTGTTATAGCTTTATGTGATTAAAACCGTTGAATCTGTAGTCTTTAAATTTTCATTAAAGTATCGCAAAATTACCTTGTCATATGTATGAAGATTTGCAAATTCAAAGCTTCAATTTAAATCAAACATTAAAAACTTTCTTCTCTTTGCCCTACTATTTTGTTTTGGTCTAGAGACTGACAGCAAAATCCAGAAACTGTGTTCTATCAAGATGGTAGACATGTAAGCATTAAACACATCTAAATTTCTGAATGATTTGGTGGGTGAATTTCCCAGCAGTAAAGTTGCACCCCAAATTGATCAATTTCAGTGTCATCAACAGATGTCCCTAAAACCGTTAGCAACTAATGGATTGTTTAAAGGGCCTTAATAGCTCATTTTTCTCATGAAAGCCCCATCAGGCCAATCTTTAAAAACCGTATTTTCTTGTCTTTAGAAAATTAAGTCCATTGTCCTTTAATTTTTAAATGACATGTATTTCAAATCAATTAAGGCAGAAAGACCAATTATCTGGTGAATTCCGTGATCACCAAAGTGTTGTGAATAGCTTATGAAAAAAGATAGCTACAGTATATATCAAAAATGTGCTGATGAATCAGGTAGAGAAACCAAAAAGGAAATGTATGTAATCTTAATATAAATTTGTTAGTTCCTAAAGGACTATTAAGTAAAATGTGCGTGTCTTCTCCCAAAAGCTCCCAGTGGTTTTTAAATAGTGAATGTGTATATTGAAAGACTTTATCTGTTCTATACCTCTTTGGAAATATTCACTGCTTAAAAGTTCTCAGTTATATCTTATTGTCAAACACTTTTATTTTTTTTCTAATCTTCAGATACCTACAATTATAATGTGCAATTTATTCTGTAATTAAAACATAACACTTTTATTTATAAAATTTGTTTAGAAAAAAAGGAGAGACTTTTTTCCTTCATGCTTTTGTGTTATCTATAGTAACATCTGATCCAAATTATGGTCAGATAAATGAACATAGCTATGCATAATTTTAGTATGTTTATTGCAGTTTTTCAAAAGGCTGCAGTTATAAGATATCAACTCATTTCCAATTGTCATAGTGTCACTGAAAAGGTTATATTTAGCAAGTTAAGAATAATGACTTTGCTATCATTCCTGTAAAACAGTTACATGAATGCAAATATGTGATAAAAAAGTGCATTTGTACTTGTAAGATACTTCAATCACACAATATATTTTTGAAGCTTTTATCCTATATCAACATTCCCTTATTTTTATTCATACTTACTTCACTTAACATATTTTTTGGGAAAAAAACTTTTTACTTAGAAATTAATTGCCTCATTTAGCATAGAAAAAAATAAAGAATATTCTAGATTTGATGTAATGCCACTAAGTTGTTTAACTCTTAATTTAATTGAGCTATTTTTTGAAGGAGAGTAATTTAAATGAGCGTATGTCAGGAAGTGACTTGTTGACTAAAAGGCTTTATTACCCACTTTTAAATGTTAAAGTATAACTTAGACACAGGAAAATAACCCTTTTTAATGGACAACTGTGAAAATTGTGACACATGCATATGGTTGAGTCACCATCAACAAGGTGAAGATATATTTCCATCACACCAAAATTTTCTCCTGAGTCACTTTGTAGTCAATCTCCTCTCCTTACCCTCTGCCCCTGGCAACACTGATCTATTATCTGTTCCCACAGTTTAGCCCAGTTATTACTACAAAGGGAATTATTGAGTATGCAGCATTTGGAGTCTGACTTATTTTATGTGGCAAAACACTCTTCCTAGGTTGATAGTAGTGAATGATGGGGGTGGGAGTTCTCTGTTGCTCTGATTCAGCCTGCATCTTAGGCTGAATCTTGGTCCATGGTTCTCAGAGATGAAGACTTCTTGGTGATCCACCAGCCAGAGAAATGGTATGGTCTTGGCTTGGCATGTGTTTCTGCCTTTACCCTAGAAGTAGAGGGTATTTTTGGGATTCTCATCCCTTAACTGTAAGGAGGTTTTATCTTTGGCCCAAGAATGAAGGTTCTTCTTGTCCTCGCCCTAGAAGATTTAGGTTTCTGTTCCATGGGTAATATAAGGAAGTCGCACCCTGGTGGTGATTTGTATCTTTCCCATAGTGGTTGTTATTCCCTCTTTCCAGACTTGTATCAAGAACGACTCTCTCTGGGCACTTGTCTTGCAACCAGTCTTTCCTTATGATACAGTATAGTCTGTGGAAAAGAGCCTTCAAGAGGGAATGAGTTTCCCTCGTATCTGAAGCATTCCAAAGTTTCTATACTCATGTGAACCATACACACTCAGGCTTTAGCCATTTATTTAAACATTTAGCTGAAATTTTTTTACTTGCTTGTTTAGTCTTTGACATTTGTCATAGGCATGCAAGTGCTTCCATCCGGTTTCTTTTTGGAGGTAGCTGCCTTTCAAGTTTTGAATTACCTAATGGCCATGTAGCCTCTGCTATTTGATGAATTCAATAAAAGACACGACCTTAAAATTAAGCAGATTTTGTTGTTTTGTTGTTGACATTGTAGTGGAAACAGTGTTTTTTTTTTTCCAACTTTTTACAGCCAAGTCAAAGACAATAGTCACAATTTAGTGAGCTTTGAAATTACAAGTCATATTTGAATTAGAAATCTGGGTGAAGTAACATAAACATGTCAATACAATGAGAAGGGTTACACTATTTTATTTGGGGTATGTATGTGTTTGTGTGCACATGTGAAGGAGTAAGTATCTATGTGTAAAATATAGTATAAAATAATTTTAAAAATTGATGGACATATAAAATCAGAAAATTATAATGTACTTTTATGATAAAAAGAGAGGTAACCCAATTATTTCATCTTTTATCCTAACAAGACTCCTAGTTTATATACCAGAAAATAATTTCCTTACAAAGACCAAAAAGTGGAGCTTCAGTATAGCAAGTATTGAGCATTTCTAGCCCATGAAGACAAGAGCTGCTAAGCATTTTTAAGTAAAAATTCCTATGAAAATTCTAATCTCAATATTTATAATGCAGCATATACAGATATTCCCCTACTTACAATAGGATTGTATCCTGAAAAAGCCATCATAAATCGAAAATATTGTAAGTCAAAAATTCACTTAATACATCTAACTTATTGACCATAATATCTTAGCCTAGCCTACCTTAAATATGCCCACAATGAATACATCAGCCTATAGTTTGGCAAGATTATCTAACACAAAGCCTATCTTATCATAAAGTATTCACTGTCTCAAGTACTGAATATTACCAGCACAAAAAAGATCAAAATTCAAAGCCTCTTTGACAGTTTTGCCCCATCATAAAGCTAAAAAAATTAAGTCAAACCATCATAAATTTGGGACCATCTGTACTGATATATTCATATGGCTTCTGTGTTTTGAATACTATGGTTTTTCCCCTTTTCTTTCAAAAGAAGGTCCACTTGGTTGTTATAAGAAATTAAGCATAAAATTTCCATTAAAGAAATATGCATAACATTGTCCAAGGTGGTGCTTTGATTTGAACATTTAAGAAGATTTTTAAAGGCTGCAAAATTAGACACTTCAATGTATCTTTATCATAAAAATAAAAGATGATGTTGTGAGTATGCTGAAAAAACTGGTGACAGGATGGATTTGGGCACACATGTTGTGTCTACTTTCTTGCCATGGATGGTTCTAATAAAAAATATTTAAATTCAAACCTTCTGGTTTTTATTCCAGAATTGGAAATATCAGAAATTGAATAGCTATACTCCTTTCCACATGTTATATAATACAAGATGTTTGTAATGGGGCACAGCTTGGATTGGAATTTTGTTTATTAATAAAAACAAAACCTCATTATTCAAATAGAAAAAATATACAATAGCATAAAAGAGTTGTATTGTATACAATAAAAATTACGGACACTATGATGAAAAAATAAAGCCTCTCCTTCCACACTTAAAAAAAAAGACTTTTTATTGAAGTTTAATAAACATGCGGAAAGCAACATATACCAGGAGTATACAACTTGATGAACTTTCAGAGCTAAATACCCTGGTCTGATCAGTACTGAGATAAAAAAAATGAGATGAATTCCTAAGATCACCCAATACCACCGAACCCCATTTGTTTCCTTCTAGTCATTACTCAAGTGAGAGTAACCACTTACCCCGACTTCTAATAGCATGGATTTGTGTGTGCTTTTGTATTTTATATGGTATGGAATCTTCCTATATGTCTTATTTTCTTTCTGACTTCTTTTGCTCAACTTATGTTTGGTGGATGTATCCATGTTTTTTATGTAGTAGGAAATCATCATTCTCACTGTCATGGAATGGCATTCCACTGTGTGAATGTGGTACACTTTATCCAGTGCTAGACATGTGCATAATTATTTGTAGGGGCTTATGATAAGTGCAGCTTTGAAAATTCTGATACATGTATTTGGCAGACAAATGCACATTGTGTAGGTAAATATACAGGGGTAGAATTGCTTGGTTAACTGGTGTGCATACTTGTAGCTTTGGTGGATTCTGCCATGCAGGCTTATGAAGAGGTTTTTACGGGTTTGTACCCCCACCGGTAGTTCATAAGAGCCTCAAGAATTCCATGTCCTTGCTAACACTTCACATTTTCCATCATTTTTACTTGAACCGTTGCTGTGTGTATTTTATGGCATCATATTGTTATTTTAATTTACATTTTTCTAATACATAATGAAGGTGAACATCTTTACATATGTTTATTGGCAACTTGGATATCCTCTTTTCTGAAAAGTTTGTCAAAATTTTCTGCCTGTGTATTATATCTATATTAAGTGCTGTGTTATTTTTACTGACTATTGAAAAACTTGATATATTCTAGAAATTTGTCCTTAGTAATATTTAGTGAATGTCTACTCTCAATCTATTCACTTCTTCTCATGCTATTAAAAATTACTTTTAAAAAATGAATTCAGATAAACAGAAGTTTCTTTTTATTTATTATTTTTTATGAGGCAATGTCTTACTCTGTTGCCCAGGCTGGAGTATTAGACTCATGGCTCACAGTAATTTCCAGTTTCTGGGCTCAAGGGATCCTCCTGCCTCAGCCTCTCATGTAGTTGGGACTACAGGCATGCACCACCATAACTGCCTCATTTATTTTTATTTTTTTGTAGAAATGAGGTTTCACTATGTTGCCCAGGCTGATCTCAAACTCTTGGACCCAAGTCATCCTCCCACCTTGGCCTCCCAAAGTGCTGGGATTACAGGTATACATCACATGCTTGGCATACATGCTTGGCACAGTTCTTAATTTAAAGTCAACTCATTTATAACCAACATTTTTGTGTATCATTTGAGAAATCTTTTCTTATTCACCTTGTAAAATTTTCTTCTATTTATCTCCCTAGTAGATTTATTGATTTACCTTTCACATTTTGATGTGTTATCAATCTTTGATTTTTTGGTAAGATATGAAGTAGAAATCTATACATATATAATATTTATATATACATCATATAATGAACCCGGCATCATTTATTGAAAAGAGCATTCATTCTTCAAAGCCTTACGGTGTCACCTTTGCCATAAATCAGGTGAGCGTTTATATGTAGGTCTATGTCTTGACGCCCTATTTTATTCCAATGTTAACATCGATACCGCATCACTACTGCATTGTTTAAATTACTACAATTTTACATTAGATACTGATATGTTGAGTGAGTCTTTCAGCTATACTTGTTTAATTCAGGATTTCCTTGGCTATTTTTATTACTTTTCATTTCCATATGAATGTTAGAATCTGTCCATTTATACATACACGAAAGCACACACATATACACACCCTTGCAGGTATTTTAATAAAAGCTGTATTAAATCCATAAGTTAATTTAAGAAGAATAGATTTCTTTGTAATTTTGAGCTTTCAATTCAGCGACATTTATTTTTAAAATCTATCTCATAATTTTCTCTTTTTAAATTTCTCTCATAATTTTCTACTTTTAATCTAGAGTTATTACATATCATTAATTTATTTAGGCATTTGATATATTTTGCTGCTATTGTAATTAGCATGTTTTAAATTTTGATTTTACCTGTACTACTAATATTCACAAATAAAATTTGTGTGTGTGTGTGTTTTGCTGTGTATAGAGTGTCCTTGCTAAAGTCATTTATTAATTCTAAAAAAATAATCTTCAGATTCTTCTGAATTTTCAATGTAAACAATCATGTTGTCTTTAGATAGTGCAAGTTTTTTTTTTTTTTAACATTATACTGTTTCTCTTCTTTTCCCTCTTGCATTATTGTACTGGCTCATAATAGAATAAACAAAGAGTTAAACTGAAGTGATGATAATATGTATCCTTGTCTTATTCAATAATTGAATCTAATGATTAAATTTATATTTTATGTAATCTCTCTTTCTTTTGCTTAATATTTGTGCTTCATCATGATTTTTAATATTATTCAGTATATCCTTTATATCAATGTTGGAAAGAGAGAGAAATACAATTTAGGAGAAAAATAAACAAATAAATTAAAATAGTTTTTTTTTTAACTAGTCTTTATTCTGCTGACAAGAGAACAAAAATGTTTAAAGAAAATAGAAAAGCAGAAAAACAATTCAAATATGAGAGTTCTGGATAGTCATTGACATTCTCTCAGAGTTGTGGTGTTTGAATGTGTAAAAGCAGAAAAAGTAGACTTGATCCTATGACTTTCTCATATCTAAAGCACTGCTGAAATGGCATCTACGCTTGTTACTAAAAATTACAGCAAAGTTTAATGCACTGTCAAGATATGCCACTTTTCAGTCTCTATCTGTTACAAGATGAGAGCATTCTTCAAATCCCCTAATTTTATTTACATCTTTCTTTGTTGCAATTGCTAATGAAAGTTTAAGGCACACATTAAAATCTTGACTTAAAAAAATATTTTCAAGACTTAAAATAATTAGGCAGCTACTTAGTTACACTATATTTGAAAAATACAATAGTTTTTGTTGTGGTATAATTCATGGATTCTATTATGGTATAACCCAAGTATGTATATACACTCATTAACTCAAAAATATTTATTGAAATTTGTCTACAATGTTGTGATGATTTATGGCCATGCAAAGTTAAAGGTTCCTGGTTACATGGAGCTTATGCTATTACACACACATCATAATGTATTCTCAGGGTTTTATGAAGACATCGTCACATAGAATTCAGGCAATGGTGTGATAGTAAATTTTTAACAACTGGCTCTCTGGAGAGACCAAAACCCCTAATTTGGAGCATTTGCCAATTTCCATAGTGCAAATACACCCCCAATAGCCAATTTCATGCTACCAATGGCTTAACATCTTGCTCACAAAATTCCTGAAAACTCAAAAATTGGCTTTCTCAACTAAATATGAGCTGCACTTATACAATGCATTTCGCAAGTCACAAATATCCAAGGACTAACTTACAGAAAAGGCTAAGAATAGTCCACAGGATTTTGTCCTGGACGGTATCGCAAATCGTATTTTAGAAATACCATATAATGGAGTAGGAGGTAGTATGACACAGTAGATCTCACATTAAAAGTTACATTCGATGTTAAGTAATTAATACATCATTCCCAAGTGAGTTCTTTCTTCAGAGAGTAGGTAATATTGAGGATTTTTTCATTTTTGTTTTTTATTGACTTGAAGTCTCATTCCATCACCCAAGCTTGAGTGCAGTGGCACACTCACTGCCACCAGAGCCTCATCCTGCTGGGCTCTGGCGATCCTTCCGCCTCACCCTCCCAAGTAGTTGGAGCTACAAGTGCATGCTTCCACACCTGGCTTATTTTTTGATTTATTGTAGAGACAAGGTCTCACCGTAGCCCAAGCTGGTCTCGAACCTGTGGGCTCAGGCACTCTTCGCACCTCGGCCTCCCAAAGTGCTGGCTTGAGCCACCGCACCTGACTGGGATATACAGTTTTAGTTAATTGTCCCATTTATATCATATGAACTTATTTCATTTATTAGTAAAACTCCTTTGGCAGCAGTTGAATACTGACTTCAGCCTTCTGAATTATAAAACTCTGAAATACAATGTGATCAAATTTTTTTTTTTCTAAACCAGGTGTACAGTAAGAAATATTTGCTGATATAGCAGGGAAGGATTGAAACAAACAAAAAATTTTCACTTAATACTTACCTTCTCTGGGTGTACTATTACATATGATGATAGGCTCTGCCAATAACATAGTATTGAGACAAACATGGTTTTTGTGGTCATGAAACCTAGAGTCTAGTCTTTTGGGAGAGGAATAACTAAGACAAATCACCACACAAATAAATATATACTGTCAAAATATATAAAATACTATTTTAAAAAGTTGAGGATGTTTTAGAGGAATGTTAATAGGGATACCTTACCTAATCTATGAGTGATAAAAAGGTTTTCCTAAGAAAGGGCTTTTGAGTTGAGTTCAAAAAGAGGTGTAAGAGTTAAAAGAGTCAACTAGATAAACAATGGCGGCCAGGGCATCTCAAGCATAGGTAACAGCCTGTGAAGTCCCTGAAGCAAGGAGGAACATAATGTTATTGAGAAAGTTGTTATGGCTGGTTGAAAAGAAGAAAGAGGGAAGGAAACAGGAGGAGGAGAAGGAAGGGAGAGGCCAGGCTAAGAGGTTTTATGAAACATATTAATAAACGTAAACTTTATACTAGGAGAGATAAGAAGTTTCTTGAGGGCTGGCAAAGGTAATGATCAGGAAAAAAATATTAATATCTGTTTCAGATTCTTAGTGCAACCTAGTGCTGACCACTTTAAAAAACTAAAGCTTTTCATATTAGTGAGTAGTTGCATCTGATGCACTGGAATTTACTACTTAGTGTAGATTTTGGGGGTTGACCTTGAAGACAGTCACTGTACCCAGCTCTCCCATTTACATTTTTTACACTAATATTTTTTGTCAAAAAATCAACAGCAAAGGTGAGGCGTGTACCTGAAGTTTGACTAAGCTTTCAAGGTCAATTTGCAGAGAAATCTTTCACTATTCTTAAAATTTTTGTCCCATGGCTTTTTTTTTCCTAGAAGTATATGACTTGGTAAATTAAGTATTAAGGCTGGAAGTTTAATCACAACATCTTTAAGAGTCAAAATGAGAGTCTTGAGAGCTATGAATTTGTACCGCTTTCTGGACCCTATTAAGCCCCTTTTCCTTATTTTAAGCAGATGTAATCCTCTAGAGAGATGACATATATTATTGTTTAAGGAAGGAAAGAAAGAGGCTATGTCTGTTACTGACACCTACTGCTATTAATACTGGTATTGTTTGAACTCTTGAGCTTTGGATATTATAACATATTGTAGTTGTTCATTAGTTCATTCAATATTTATTGAGTGCTTACTATGTGCCAGATAAATGGGATACATCAGTAAATGAATCACAGGAAACTTTCAGCCCTCATAGAACTTACAGTCTAGGAGAAGGAGACTGATAATAAACAATAAACATGGTAAATACATGTGTACATATTGAAGATGGATAAATAATGTACATTATATAATATGAAGGAAGATGACAAGTGCTATGGAATAAAAAGAAAAATAACAGGGTAAGATGGGTTAAAAGTATGAAAGAGTGAGGAAAGAATGGAGTATTAAATAGAGTTGTTAAAATAAACCTCCTTGATGAAGAGAGATTTGAGTCAGGACTTGAATGAGCTGAAAGAGTAAACTGGAAAAGTGTTCCAGAAAGAGGAGACGACTAAACTAAAGTAAATACCTTAAGGCAGAGATTTGCTTAGTATAGTCTAAGAATAATGAGAAAACAGTTTGACTGTAGAGGAATTAGGGAGAGGAAGGGTTGAGCAAGATGAGGCCCAGTGACAATAAGGATCTGTTTGGTGTGGGGCCTTCTAAGCATTTACAAAGACTTTGGCTTTACTTTCAGTGAAAATGGGAGGCATTAGAGGGTTTTTTAATCTAAGAACATTTTGGCAGATCTGTTGAGAAAATGTTTTAGGAAAGGAAGGGTAAAATCAAGGAGAACTTTACAGTAACCCAAGTCTGAGATGATGCTAACCAGACCCAATGATTACAGTAATTGAAGAAGGAATAGAATTCTGGATTTCTTTTGACAGAAGAGCCAAAAGTATTTGTTCTATGGATGCAGACAAAGAGAGAAATCAAAGATGACCCTATGTTTTGTTGTGCTTTTTAACTGAACAACTGGAAAGTTGTCATTAACTCAGATAGAGAAGATTATAAGTAGGATATTAAGGAAAGATTATTAAGATATTGAACAGCAAAGTAGAGAGGTCATTGATGCAGTTGGGTGCGTGCGTTTGGAATCTGGATGATAAGTCTGAATTGGTGGTACTATTTTGGAAGTCACTAAAACATATGTCACTTAAATCCATTAGACTAGAGAAGACCACTGAGGAGTGAATATAGACAGAGCAGAGAAGAAGACAGAATACTGAGCATGGGGCAATTCAGTATGAAGAAACTGGGGGAAAAATAAACGCAGCAAATGATGATAGACAAGATTGGAAAATCGACAGTAGGCGATATCCTAGTATCCTAGTTAATATATTTAAGGATTACATATTAAAATATGTCAATGGTTGCTAGTGTCACTAGAGGGTTGTAATTAACCATGGGATTTAAAAAGATGTGTCATTAGTGATCTTTGCAAGGATAGCTTCAGAGTGAAGGCCAGACTTAAGTGGCCTTGAAGGGTAAGAGCAGGTGAGTTTCTGGAAATATGTTAAAATCATGCAAAATTTTTCAATATAAAAGAAAAGAAATTTGACAGTAGCTAGAAGGAGGAGGGAAATGAATAAATAAACTTTATGATGGAAAAAATAACAGCATGCCAATGTGTTGATGGCAATAATACAACAAAAAATCATTGATGATATGGAAGAAATGGGGAGAATTGCTGGAGAGATACTCTTGAGCAGGTGAAAGTCATCTAGTACAGAAGTTGTGGAGTATAGAGATACATGGAAAATGAACCACAGACAGTAAAAATAGAGACCTAGGCTGTGGTACAGATGCTGCTAAATATGTAAATGTTGAAAAGGGTTGAGAAGCTTTGAACATTCTCTCAGAAAGCTTTGGTTTCTTGGTGAAATCACAGGTCATCAGCTGCAAGAGGAAATGGGGAGCAAGTGTGTGATGTATGAGCAGAGAGAAAATATAAAATAACATCCATCAAGAATAGTGGACAAAGTTTTAGACTATGTTCTTAAAATGTGTTTGGCTACAGCCTATGAGAGACACCAGCAGATTAGCAAGTGGATGGAGAAGTCAGAACTTGTAGTCCCCCTGCTGACTTGTGCCAGGCTGCAGGTTGGCAGGAATTGTGTTTCTAGTGGGTAGTCTTTTCCTATAGCCATAGCTCTTTCCAACTTCTAGTAATTATTTCATTCTTTTGCCACTTTAAGCCTGAAAGTAGTAAGAACTTACCACTGCCTGGTAGTCTTAGAGTGCTTCCTGACCACTTCTTGGTTTACTGAGACCAAAATTGGTTCCCGCATTAATTTATTCTTAATTACCCCATTAGGGTATACCACCTGATTTCTGAAAAAAAGGGTAATTGATACTAAGAGTAACCCCAAGAAGGAAGTCTTAAAATTAAGTTTCTGGGATTCTTCTGTTTACATGTTTTGGAAGCACATGTATAATCTTGTTCCTAGAATGAGGATAATGGCAAGTGTTGGCATCTCATTTCCAAAAAATGATTACTAGTAAAGATGTATGAGAAAGCCCTGATGGAAGGCTTTGTGATCAAGTGTTGTTGGCATTTAGAAGCTACGGTAACAATAGGGCTTATGAAGTTTGAAAATTTCTCTGATGGTCCTAGATAACAGACAAAGAGAAAACCAAATGTTGATTGTTTCTGATGTAATTTCAGATGGCAAACTTTTAAAAGGTAATTTTAAAGAAATTTCCTATGTCCTATAGGCAGAGAATCAAGCCCAGAGACTGATTTTAACCACAGTAGAATGATAGAAGTAATTAACTGTGCAATTCTACCAGATCTTTATGCCAGTAAAAGTTTTGGCTGGGAAAGAGTAGAAGACTGACACATGGGAGGACCACATCAGGGAACAGATAAAGCTGAGAAATTTGAATTCCCATATACACCTAAAACTTCATTAATGGATACAGTTCCTTTACACATAAATGAACGGTTGCTTCTCAGTGGAATTCCAATTATTTTCAGGACTCACTGCCTATATGTCCTACAGGCTTATAGGAAGACATAGATGCCAGCATAATTCAAATGGAGAAGTACAAATACAAGTCTTGAAGGAAATGAGTGCTGAAAGAGTTGTAGTATCTTGCTAACTTGTATCAACAAGAGTCTAGAGAGCATGTGTGAGACAAATTCATAACACTGCATTGGGGAGCATGAAATATAAGACCCGTGTGGGTTTAATTTATTGAAATAAATGCACCCACGCGGCACTCAGGATTTGTGTTGGTTTAAATACTGGAAGTGAACATTGTAGTATGCTTGGATGGTAAATTGAAGGCAGACTTATAGTCAATGAAACTGAGATGCTGGAATTTGCAGGGCGTGCTGAACAGGAAAGGTGCCTGGAGGCCACAGAATGTTGAAATGAATGTGTTATATGCAACCTGCTTAACCATTCCCTAACTTCAATTCTAGGGAAACCTGAGGGACATGCGTTCCTGTAAGCTTTCTTAGAAATTGTGATGACTGTCCTTTTGTAAGCTAAAGATGAATGCTTGCCATGGCCTTGGGCTTCTCAATTTCCATAGGAGCAGTAAAATCCTGAGATTCTAGAGTAATGGAAGTGCTTACCTGTTAGCAAAAAGACAGTCTCAATTACCATAATACACTTTAGAGAGAGGTCATCATTAGAGTACTATCACAAGCAGGAATATATAGCTCTCTGATCACAGAATCTCTACAAAAAAAAAAAGTAAGTGTTGGAAGCTATTAAGATGTTGTGGGAAAATTCTTGGTCTGGTGAGCAGAAAATCAAATTCAAGTTGCTATAAGTTATTTATGGTCTCTTACTCAAGTTCTATATTTAGCTCATTTCACAGAATTCAAGCTATTTTTTAATGGAGAAAGACATATCTTTTTGAGGAAACATTCTTTGTTACAGCCACAAGTGAATCTTCCTTTATTTTTTTCTCTGGGGGAGTGGCAGCAATTTATATGCGTGGCTATGTACAGGAGAAAGAGTAAAACTCAGGCCTTGGGTTTTGTAGACACTGACTTTGGAATAATACTAATGCTTAGACACTTGAGGCACACTGGAGACTGTGGCTTAAAGATCAGAAGACAAATGGAGTCTTGGCCTAGCACAAACTCATGGAGATTATTTTCCCAGGCTCAGAATAAACACTGAAAACAGGGGCATTTAATAAATAACAGCATACATTCTTTCTTTGCCTAGAGGAAGTTGCACTATTATGGTAGAAATGACCTGGTAGAAGCTACTAGAATATCCCACCTCCCCATAACATACTGAAGGCAACCCTGTATTCCTGGAAAAATTTGGGGCTGGCTTCACCAACAAATATTTGAAGAAAAAAAAAAAAAAGCGGAAATAATGATTTCAACTGCATTCCCATTTTCTTCTCCTATTTGTCCAGCACAAAAACCAGGTTGATGCATTTTGAAGCATAGCTATATATATGCAAATTTAAAGTATAATGCCCCAAATAGCTATAGATTATTTATTGTATCTGACTGAAGCAAATCTGTATGACCACTGGCTCTAGTGTAAAGCATTTGAGGAGGTTTTGTTCTTCAATTTTTATCAGCAAACATACTCAGAAGCCATTTGCCTTTACATAGCAAGGAGAACAGTATATGTTCACTGTATTCTCAGAGGATAATTTTTTTTTCTGATTTTCTGCTTAATGTCACAACAGACCAGCAGGATCTTGATTTTCTTGACAACATACAGAATATCACATTTGGCTATTATACTGAATATACCGGGCAGAAAGTAGAAAGATCCTAACTTAGACACAATTAGAAGATGATGGGTGATAAACTCCAAATACCACCTGCCAAATCAGTGACATTTCTGGGGATGTAGTGCTCTAGGCCATGTTGAAGGAGCCACTGAAAAATAGGAGATAAGTTTCGGAGCCATTTACAGACTACAAAAAAATTGACACTTGCCTGATGAAACTGAATATTGGAGATAATAAACATCACATCTAGGTATGCTGCTTCAAATCTTTTGCTATGTAATCCAAAAGGCAGCTTTCAATTTAACACAAATAAATAAAGGTGTTGCACCACCTCAAGGCTATGGTATAAGCAACCCTACATTGGACCTCAGACTAAGCAAATCAAATAGCACAGGAGATACCAGTAGCAGATGGAAATACTGTGTAAATGTTCTGACAAACTCCAGTGGGGGATTCTATTATGTCAGCACTATTCCATATACAAAAACAAGACTTTTGATTTCTACTATGCCCTGATAGAGTCTAAACACTCAAACATGGGGCCACATATTACTATGTGGCTTGAACTTTCCAATAAAATGTATGTCATTTAATTTTATATTAGCTCAATCATGTCTAAAAAGTATAATTGCAAAATCAACTGGCTCACACTTCCATGGAATTTATTTTTATCAAATCCTACAGCTTTGCTTAGGGGAAAGGGAAGAGAAGGGAAAGTAAGTTAAGGTAAGGGAGGGAAGGGAAAAGAAAAGACAGTGCTGAAGAAACAGTTTTTGTTGTGTTGAAAATTGAATCACCAATCTGACAGTATTAGAAGGTGGGACCTTTGAGAGGTACTATAGTTTAAATGTGTACCCTCTAAAATTCCAGTGTTGCCCCTGTGATGGTATTAAGAGGTGGAATCTTTAAGAGGTGATAAAGGTATATTAATTAATAAGGGCTCCTCCCTCATTATGGGATTATTACCATTATAAAGAAAACTTTCTGCATCATTTGTCTAGCTTAGTTGCTTGTCTTTCTACCCTCCACCATGTGGATATGCACTAAGAGGGACCTTACCAGATACCAGATGCTGACTTCTCAATCTTTGACATTCTAACCTCCAGAACTATGATAAATAAATTTCTGCTCTTTATAAATGATTCAAGTATTCTGTTATAGCAGCACAAAATGAACTAAGACAGGAGGTGTTTAGGTAATGAGGGCAGAGCTCCCATGAATGGTATTAGTGCCCTTGTAAAAGAGACCTCAGGGGCTGCCTTGTCCCTTCCACCACGGGAAAACACAGTTAGAAGATTCTGTCTAAGCCAGGCTCGGTGGCTCAGCCTGTAATCCTGCGCCTTTGGGAGGCTGAGGTGAGTGGATTGC
>NW_007124395.1:83226-101628 GCF_000164805.1 Carlito syrichta
TTCCAGCTACTCGGAAGGCTGAGGCGGAAGGATCGCCGGAGCCCAGCAGGTCGAGGCTGCGGTGGCCGGGAGCAGCCACTGCACTCCAGTCTGGGCAACAGAGTGAGACTCCAACTCAAAAAATAAAAAATAAAAAAATTAAAAAATTAAAAAAAGAAGATTCTGGCTATGGGGAACATGTACTCACCTGGCAACAAATCTGCTGATGACGCGATCCTGGACTTCCTAGCCTTCAGACTGTTAGAAATAAATTTCTGTTGTTTAAAAGCTACAATATTTTATTACAGCAGTTTGAAAAAACTAAGACAGTTTGGCTAGAAAGAACAAGACTAGGAGAATGGTGGCGAGGAGGTTGAAATGATGATATGTGGATGTATCTTTCTGAATGGGTAGACTGTGAAGATATTCCTACGGAAATATCATCACTGAATGTCTACCACAGGGGAACTTTTAAATTATCTATTTGACATGACCCTATCTGAATGCCAATCATCTTTCTCCTTGAACCTCTAACTTCAAGCTTGCTCAATAGACCTATATGCAAAGGACAAAGATGGTGGTTATGCATTCGTTCAACAATGTAGACTTCTCCTTACAATGGCTAGTCAGATTACTACCACTGGTTATTGCCCCATCTTCCAATATCACAGGTCAATGTTAACGCTCTGATATAGAACCGTTCTTTTAACAGACTAGCCAGCCACCTGGTGGAAGTACGAATACTTTCCATAATGAAGGAGACAGTATTTTTTCCTTATAAGCAAAGATATATTTTTACAAACAATATGCTTTACTGTCCTCAATATTTGACTGTGTAGAACATTTGAATGATCTTCTTAAGACTCAGTTAAGGTACCAGGTGAGAGATAATGCCTTGCAATGCTAGGGTGCTTTTCTACATGATTCAGCATGTGCATAACATAAGGGCCCAAGATATCGTGCCTTCTTCCTTATAGTCAGAATTCACTAGTCTAGAAATCAATGGATAGAGTGGGATCTGTGTCACTATTTCATCTGATAATGGAATTAAGGGGAACTAATGTATTGTGTCCCACCAAAATGTCTATGTTGAAGACCTGACCCCCAATGTGACTGTATTGGGAGATAAGGCTTTTAGGAGGTAATTAATGATACGTGAATTACTAAGAGTGGGGTCCTAATCTGATAGGATTGGTGGCTTTATAAGAAGAGGAAGACAAGAAGATAGATCTCTCTCTCTCTCTCTCTCTCTCTCTCTCTCTCTCTCTGTCTATCTGTCTGTCTCTCTCTGTCTGTTTCGATGCACCACCAAGGAAAAACCATGTGAGCACCTAGCAAGAAGGCAGCTGTTTGCCAATCAGAAAAAGAGCCCTCACCAGACTCCAACTGTGCTGGCACCTTGATCTTGGACTTCAAACCTCCTGTGAGGAAATAAATTTGTGTTATTTAAACCACCAGTCTATGGTATTTTATTATGGCATCCCAAACAAACTAAGACGAGGAATTTTTGCTTCCATCTTATAACCTTATGCTCTACTATGCACTTAGAGACCTTAGTGTTCCTGGTAGAGCACAGTGCTTATTTAATTAAATTGGAAGCTGAGACTGCCCTATCATCCTTTTGGGTGCTGCAGGCTGCTGAGCAACAGACAGATAAGGGGTTCATTCTATTGTTAGCATGGTTGAGCTCAATTACATAGTGAAAATGGGTTGCTTCTACACAATGTAAGCAAGAAAGGACAGAATTGAAGGGGCTCACTGAGGTGTTTCTTAGCACTTTATTGTGTCATAATCAGGTCAATGGGGGAAAAAAGGCAAAAAATAAAAGCAGGACCACAAAGCACTTAGATTCTGTGAGAATTAAAAATTAGGTCATCCCACCAGTAAAGAACCCTGATTATTTGGGATGCTAGTAGAGAATAAAAGTAACATAGAATTAGAGGGGGACAAAGATAGGTATGATTACTATTGATATTTGCTTTATAGTCAGCTACAGAGAGATGAGGACCAGAACAAGTGAATGTATTCAATTATATAATATATATATATAATGCATATAAATTATTTAATTATTTCCTTCCTCTCCTTTTTTTCTTGCTATCTAAAAAAGAAAGATCAGGAACATTAGCTATTGTTTTAAGTTTCAATTGATGACATGGTAACCCAACAGGATAGCTGACAGAATTTTTTGCATTCCTTGTTTGGAGGATATGAGAGGAAAAAAAAAGATAAGAGTAGGAACTGAAGGAGAAAGAGGTGGACTCTGTCATTTACTTTCCATCGTCACCTTCAGATCCATAATGCACTCCTTGTCACTTACTGCTGACCCTGAGAGTCTTACTTGCATGAACTGGGATCCCATGACCTTTGGCTACTTAATGGGGTTGGCCAATGGAAAACCTTGGCAGGATATCAGAGGGGAGCAGGGGAGTGAGGTCAGAAGCTTCTTCTTGGGTTCTTGTTTTCACATTTGTAAGTCCCTAGCATTCCACACACATGCAGTGCCATCTCTGTGTCTGTGTGTGTAACATTCTCTGTCAAAAATTTCTTTCTCATTTCCCTTAGAAAACCCTTAACATTCAGAATGGTTTCAGGGGTAACCCTTTCTAAGAACCTGTCCCTCACTCTTCAAATAACTCTTTTTTTATTTTAAATTTTTAAAAGTTTTTTTCCTTTATTTTAAAGAAGTGGGGTACAATTCAGGGTTAGGTATACAAATGGTCATTATGCAGGTACCCTTGTTGATGAGCTGTGCCCCTGCTATCCCTGGCAATTTTCCTCAACTGTCATTCCCACCCCCCACCCCTGGTAGTTTCCCACTACTGCCAATTCCTTTCTTATAGTATTATGATAATTGTCCAAGTTCTGCTTATGAGTGAGATCATATGGTACTCTGTTCTTTGTGTAATAGATCGCTAAGTATGACAGACTATAAATCCATCCAAGTTGCTGCGAATCCATATGTTTGTCCTTTTTTATGGCTGCATAATATTCTATTGTGTATATGTACCACTTTTTTAAAAATCCAGTCCAGCTTCAATGGGCAGCATGGTCGGTTCCATGTTTTTGCTATTGTGAATAAAGCTGCAACAAACATGCATGTGCAGGTATCTTTCTGGTAGATGACTTTAGTTCCTCTGGGTTTATTCCCAGCAGGGGGATTGCTGGGTCATATGGAAGGTCAATTTCTAGTTCTTTCAGAAATTGCCACACTGTCTTCCAAAGAGGTTGCACTAGTTTGTGTTCCCATCAGCAGTGTAGAAGCATTCCTTTTTCTCCGAATCCTCGCCAGCAGCTGTTGTTGTTTTCTTAATTAATTATGACCATTCTTACTGGAGTTAGGTGGTATCTCAATGTGGTTTTGATTTGCATTTCTCTGATGATTAGCGAGGCTGAGTTCTTCTGGCTGATCATATGCAGAAGATTGAAACAGGACCCCTGTCTATCACCATATACAAAAATTAACTCTAAATGGATCAAAGACCTAAATGCAAAACCTCAAACTATAAGAATCTTAGAAAATGCAGGAGACACCCTTATGGAAATTGGAACTGACAACCAATTCCTGATCAAAAACCCAAGTGTGCATACCATAAGAGATAAGATAGACAAGTGGGACCTCATCAAACTAACAAGCTTCTGCAAAGCAAAGAAACCATCAAGAGAACGGGGAGACAGCCCACAGAATGGGAAAAAAATATTTGCCAACTGTATATCTGACAAAGGTCTAACATCTAGGATTTTCAAGAAACACAAGCATGCCAAAAGGGAAAAAAACAAACAGCCCCATTAAAAAGACCTGACTAGACACTTCTCAAAAGAAGATATATGAACAACCAACAGACAAATAACTCTTTTCACTTTTCTCTTTCATTGTATTTTTGTGCATATCAAGGTCATTGTCCCAAATGTATTGCATTGTAACCACCAGTCTCTGACCCTTCCTCTTTTCCAGGACTGGTGACTATGTTCTATTCATATTTGTATTTTAATCAATGAACACGATACCTGAAATTTAGTAGGTTCTCACTAATACTTGTTAAATCAAAGTGTCAGTGACTGAACAGAAGGAAAGGGTGCAGCATGACATAATCATTTATTTTGAAAGACAAGTGATTGAGAGTCTTGGTTTACCAAGGCAAGTCTCAAGGTATAGCAAGGACACATGTATGCGAAAAGATGTAGAAAGAAAACTTTATGAGTGATATGTTTTGTCTATACATAGTTTTAAATTCCAGTGCAGATGCTTTGATGCAATGAAGTCTTCAATATATTCATTGGTCAAAGGTAAACAGAATGAGAAAATGAGACTGTGTCTATAAAAATAGTACACTAGAAATGTCTAATAGATTCAAAACGTTTCTTAGATGTACCTATTCCTAGGTACTTCTGAATCTTCAGCCAAACGCTTTTTTAAGGCCTGCTCCCAGCTTAAATGTCCTAGCTAAATGCTGAAGGCAGTTTAAAATTGAGCAATTACGGGCTCAAGAGAAATCCTCAAAAACATTTTTTTTTTTTTGAGTTGGAGTCTCACTCTGTCACCCAGACTGGAGTGCAGTGGCCGCTCCCGGCCACCGCAGCCTCGACCTGCTGGGCTCCGGCGATCCTTCCGCCTCAGCCTTCCAAAGAGCTGGAACTACAGGCGCGCGCTACCACGCCCGGCTGATTTTTGATTTATTGTAGAGATGAGGTGTCGCCAAGTTGCCCAGGCGGGTCTCGAACCGGCGGACCCAGGCAATCCACTCACCTCGGCCTCCCAAAGCGCTGGGATTACAGGCTGAGCCCCCGAACCCGGCCCAAAAACATTTTTTAAAGACACTTACCGGCTGAGCTGTTCCTGTTTCTGTTAAACTCCTGATCTGATCTCTTTCCATCCTAAGTTATGAGTGTAACTCTAGTACTCAACTATGTACATTTTGGAAAGCAGATACAATGAAGTTATCTTGATTCATATTATGCACTGAGTTCAATTTTCATATATAACTCTATCTTCTGAAAAATTAAGAGAAATATATCATTTTTCAAAAATGTTCTGACTATGATGAGCTCTTTCAAGAAATCGTAGAATAGAATTTAGAAAAAAAATTAAATAGAACATTTCTGAAAAAAATGGATCAATTAAAACCTAGCATATAGATGGCATTTAATAAGTATTTGCCAAGTGCATAAATCCTGGGTTAAATGTTCTAAAATTGAACATTAATGGAAACATTACTGTTAACAGAAATCAGAGGCTTTCTTCTTACCTTGATTTCTCCAGATGTCCAGAGCAGCATTCAGTGATGTGCCTTACACACACAGACAATTGTGCTATGGGAGTCACTGCATACAATTAACTATGATATTATAGGTTATAAGTATACATGCCTCACTTGTTTTTAAGTACTTCGTCTCTGGAGACTACATGTAGGTCTGGTGTCTCCTTCAGTTAATGTGCTGACTTAGCTTTGTTCTTAGCTCTGTCATCGTCCGAAAGTTTTCTCCCACTCTGCTTGGAAGTAAATGTACTGTTGTGAGATATATGGTGAGACATGTTTCTTAGAAAACTCTATTAATTTTCCACATATTTTATTCCAGTGGATTATGAGTCATTCACGTCTCTCATTTGGCAACCATCTACAGCCAGATAAGCAAAATTTTACTTGCAGACGCATCAGCACACTTATTTTTAAAAACAAACAAATAACAACGGTAAAACTTCAGCAAAAAAGCATATTCTTACACTAGAAAAGTTAGGGAGCTACTTTTGAGTTGTACACTATTAGTACAACTGTACTACAAAGCCAGCCTTACAGCTATTAGTGATGTACAACTAAGAAAAAAGTATAATATGCACATTGATTGAAATTGCAGTTTATTGGCTTCCTTTTGAGTTTGGACATTGGTTGTTATTTAATCCTCTGGGCTTTCCTTTCTTTTTTTTCTTCCTGAGAACTGCTGTTGCCACTTTACAATAAAACTAGGGTAGCAGATTTTTTTTTAATATAATAAAAAGACAAAAACTTCAATTTTTATGTTAGAAATGCAATTTAAGATGCATTTTGATGCAGTTTGAGAACTTATATATGGGTCAACACAAAAATGTGCATTTTATTTCACTTCATAATTTCTACACATTTTCACTGAATTCTTTAAAATCATAATGCCTGGGAAAATATGTTTTATTTCTGTGGAAAGAAATTAGTTGTTACTTCTTTCTAACATTTTCTCCATCAAAGCCAGAATTTAAAACTGCAATGCCACAGCAGATCTGATGATGAGACGGAGTAAGTGAACTGACAAGTGAAGTAGATATTTAAATACTTCCTGTATGTGTCTCATTAACCTTTTCCTCTCTGTCGTCTAGCTCGTTCTTACAGGGGGATAAAATTTTAAAATAAGTTTGAAGTTCAGTTTCAATTTCAAAAGCACTTGCAAATTGCCTTGTAAGTAGTTACCTAAATTTTTTCATTTGTTCTTTGTTGGGGAATAAAAGGAATACAGAAGAAATAAATGAAATAATATATTTGCTAAATTTATATATGGTGTTCAATTTTGGAATAAGTAAATGGCAATTTTCAAATCTTTTGTAAAGTAGGAACAGTGCTAACCATCCTTTAAATGCTCTCACCTAATATTATAACCATGAGCCTAAGATTATTTTATGTGCTGTTTTAAATTTAAATTATGTAGATGTACTGAAAGCATCACCAATAAAATTATAACACTGTCTTATAACAATTTTTATTTTATTATTTGGAAGGTGCTCTATTACACTGATGCAGACATAGATTTTTTTTTATCATGTGTAAAAATTGTACATAGAAATAAAGGAAAAAAGTTAACTAAACTGGTTAAGGTATTTCTAGAGTTACAGCAACAAGATGACTGACTACAGAAACCTGGTTCTTATAGCCCTCTCCACAAGAAAAGATCAAGGCAATGAAAAAGCAGACATGATTTTACTGGCATCTGAGGGAGAGAACATTAACATGCAGTGGAAGAATGGAAAGTTCCCTTTGGTGATTGGGGGTTCAGAAGAGCAGGGTGGTGGCATGCAGCCTCTGAAACCCCATCTTTCCCACCTGGGTCAGATCTGCCTGGAATCAGGAGGAATTTCCTGCTGCAGGGAAAAGCTAAGCAGAAGAATCTCACAAACCCTCATGGTCACCACAAACACCCACCATCCTTGCTACAGGAAATCCACAGTCCTTACAAGCCTGAGCCTACTCGGGAGGGCTGATGGAAATTTGTGCAGTTGCATTGCCCCAATTAGGAACACAAAGTGTGTACTCCCCACTGCCTACCCAGCCCATGTGAGATAAGCTGTTGCAGCATAGCCCTGTCTTGAGACCAAAGCCACCTCTGGAATGTGTCATCCTTGGAGGCCCAGGAAACATGACACCTCTCCAGCAATGGGGGTCCATCTTCATTTCACCAAACTTACATGGATGACTGAATGCCACAACTGCAGAGGCATGTTTGCTGGGCCAGTATCAGCTGTGACTCTGATCCTGCACATTACAAAAAGAAGTTCCTGATATTCTCACTTTCAACCAGAGGAAAAATCTGGAAGTCCTCCTCAAGGTAAGCCCACCCTTGAGTTAGCCAAACTGCTTCATGCATTCCCTTAAATCGGAGAAATCCTCCATTCTCCAAGCTGCTGACATGCTCCCAGTCTGGTGGAGTGGATACACATCCCTGCCCAAGGGCTGGGAAACAGTCTTGTGGTACCCACTACAGACAAGCCCATGACCTGCTCATTGGTCCTGAATATGCAGTCAGATCCTGAGCAACAGCTCTGTGGCCCCCACTGGTAGACATACCCCCAAACAACTAAGCAACTATACACCCTTACCCAGGTACTGAGAAACAGCATCACAGGCAAGCCACAGGCAGAGCAGGCAGCCATGAACCCACATCCCCCAGGCCAGCTGAATAGCTGTTTTCCTGCATCCCCGGCCTGAGAAGCAGCCTTGTGGGCCACGTTCAGCAAACATGAACTCATGCCAGCTGAGAAGCTGTATAACCACATCCCAGGCCTGAGATACAGCCCCATAGGCTACCCTCAGGAAATGTATTAACAGATCAGCCAAGTAGTTGTGCCCCCAAACCAACTGAGCAGTCTTGTGCCTGCATCCAAGGCCTGAAAAACAACCTCATGGACCACTTGCAGAAGATATACACCCAAGTCAGCTGAGAAGCCATGTGACCACATCTCAGATCTGAGAAACAATCCAATAGTTTACCCTTGGCAAGTGTACACTCAGACTAGACAAGCAGCTGTGCATCCAGGATCTGGACCTGAGAAACAGCCCTGCAGACTATATCTAGAAGGTGCTCTCCCAGGCAAACCGACCAACTATGTGCATGTGCTCTCAGTCAGATGAACAGCCCTGTAGCATCAACTCCAACCCCATCATGTTCAGGCATGTACCCCTGACTTAAGACATAACCTGGTGAGCCCATTCTCAGCAAAGCCACACCAATGCCATCACAAACACTTTCAGCCTAGGTCACTGAGACACAAACAATATCATGAATTACAGGTTAAAAAAAACTACACAGAGGTTATTTTGCTGCATTCATCGAGAACCGAATCCAATGAACCCCATGAACTGACACTCGCAGATCCATTCATATGATGAAATCTTTCCTTATAAAACCCACTCTATAAGATTGGAAGAAGCAATTATTTAACAATTGCTAACAATTTAACAATTTAACAATTGTTCTAAAATACAACATAGGGACACATTGACCATGAAAAAACAAGGAAACATGACACCTTCAATAATTCTTCAGGAGTAGATCCCAATGATAAGGCAATATATAAAAAGCCCCTCCCCTCCCCAAAAAAGAACTCAAAATAATAAGAGAGCACAGATAGACAATTCAATAAAATTTTAAAAAGTCATGATTTGGATGAAGATTTAAACAAAGAAATAGATAACGTAAAAAAGAACCAACAGAAATCCTACAGTTAAAGAAATCAATGAATGAAATGAAAAATACAATTTAGAGCTTCGACAGAGTAGATCAAGCAGAATAAATATTTTTTGAGCCTGAAAACAAGTTGTTTGAAATAACACAGACAGATCTACTACTACTACTACTAGTAGTAATAATAATAATAATAATAATAATAATAAAGAAAGCCTAAAGGATTTGTGGGACCTTATTAAGTGAACAACTATTTGCACTGTAGTCATTCCAGAATAAGAAGAGAAGGGAAAAAATGTGTAGAAAAGATGCCTAATAAAATAATAGCTGGAAACATTCTTAATATTAGTAGAGAGATGAACATGTAAGTCCAGGAAGCTCAAGGAAGCCCAAATAGATTCAAGCCAAACCGGTCCTTTCTGAGGCATGTTATATTTAAATTGTCAAAAGTCAAGAACAAAGAAAGAATTTTAAAAGCAGCAAGAGAAAAGCTTTAAGTCATATATAAGAGAATACATATTAGACTAACAGCAGATTTTTCATCAAAAAATTTTATAGTTCAGGAGAAAATGGAATGATTCAAAGTACTTGATATTCCAGTACTAGAATATAGAAATATTCAAAGTACAAGAAGAAGAAGAAGAAGAGAAGGAGAAGGAGGAGGAGGAGGAGGAAGAAGAAGGAGAGAAACCATCAAGTGAGACTATTATACCCAGCAAAACTATCCTTCAGAAATGAGGGAGAAATAAAATCTTTCACAGACAAACAAAAACTAAGGCAATGCATCATGACTAGAGCAGTCTTAGAAGAAATAATCAAGAGAGTTTTACAACTGGAAGTGAAAATATGAAAATCAACATCATGAAAACATGCAAAACTAAAAGCTCATTGGTAAAGCTGATACACAAAGAAGGAGAAAGGGGTCAAACCTTACCACTGCAGAGTATTAGCCAACCACAAAAATAAACAATAAAAAGGAAGTAAAAACAAAATAAGCAACAAGAGGAAAAAACAATATAGAATTTACAAAACAACTAGAAAACAATAAGTAAAATAAAATAGAAAGAATTTCTCACTTATCAATAATAACCCTGAATGCAAATGAATTAAATCCCCCCTTTGAAAGTTATAGACTGGCTGAATGGTTTAAAATAAAGATCTAGTTGTAATGCTGCCTATAAGAAACTCATCTCACCTGTTAAGACCTACATGGGCTGAAAATAAAGGATTAGAAAAAGATGTATTATACAAACAAAAAAACAAAAGCAAACAGGAATAGATATACTTATATCAGACAAAACAGGCTTTAAATCAAAAGCTTTAAAAAGAGACAAAGAAGGGCATTATATAATAATAAAGGGATCAGTTCAGCAAGAGAATATAACAATTGTAAATATATATGCATCCAACACTGGAGCACCAAAATATTTTAAGCAAATATTACTAGATTTAAAGGGAGAGGTAGATCCAATAAAATGATAATTAGTTACTTCAATGTCCCACTCTAAGCATTAGACAAACCATCTAAACAGAACATTAACAAAGAGAAATTGCATTTAAACTGCACCACAGACTAAGTGGACCTAACAGACATTTACAGAACATTTCACCTAAAAGCTGCCAAATACACATTCTTTTCATCACCATGAAAAGAATGAATGAAACATTCTCCAGGATTGACCACATATTAAGACATTAAGCATGTCTCAAAATAATGAAATTAAACTAAAAATCAATAAGAAGAGAAACATTTGAAACTATACTAATGTACATTAATATTATACAGCATGCTTGTGAATGGGTAAAGAAAACATTAAAAATGAACTTTAAAAATTCCTTGAAATGAAAATAGAGGCACAACATGCCAAAATCTATGCAACACGGCAAAAGCAGTATAAGAAGCTGGTTGATAGCAGTGAATGCTTACAAAGTTCTGGTAACCAAAGCAGCATGGCACTGGCATTAAAAAACGCACATAGACCAATGGAACAGAATAGAGAACCCAACAATAAATCCACATATCTACAGCAAATTCACATTTGACAAAGATGCCAAATATTGGAAAAAATGTTAGTCTGCTTAATAAATGTGTGAGGAATACCAGACGTCCATATGCAGAAAAATGAAACTGAACCCTCCCCTCTCATCCAATATGAAAATTAACTCAAAATGGATTAAAAACCTAAAGATAAGATCCAAAACTTAAAGCTAGTAGAATAAAACACAGGAAAACACTTGAAGACATCAAACTGCATAAAGATTTTATGAATAAGACCCTCAAAGCCATAGGTAACAAAAGCAAAAATAAACAAATGAGATTATATTTTTAAAAAAGCTTTCAAACAATCAACAGAGTGAAAAAACAACTTACAGAATGGCAGAAACATATTGCAAACTATTCATCCAATAGATAATATCCAGAATATACAAAAAACTCAAACATCTCAACTCTCTCCCCACCAAAAAAAATCTCAACAATCCAAATAAAAAATGGGCAAATGGTCTAAGCAGACTTTATCAAAAGGAGATATACAATTTTTTTGAAAATTAAAAGAAAAATACTCAACATTACTAATTGCCAGGGAAATTCAAATCAATGCCACAATGAGGGATGACAATTACAAACAATACAAAAAGATAATAAATACTGGAAAGGATGCAGAGAAAAGGGACCTCTTACACACAGTTGGTGGATGTAAACTAGTATAGCCATCGTAGAGAACAGTATGGAAATTCCTCAAAAAAAAAAAAAAAAAGCTACAACTAGAATTACCTTATGATCTAGCAATTCCATTTCTAGGCATTTATCCAGAGGAAAGAAAATTGGCTTCTCAAAGGAACATCTGCACCTGCATGTTTATTGCAACACTATGCACAATAGCCAAAATATGGAACCAATCTCAGTGTCCAACAACAGATGAATGGATCAAGAAAATGTGTTATATATACAAACATGAAATACTATTCAGTCATTTAAAAGAATGAAATCCTGTCACCCACTGAACACGGATGGAACTGGTGAACACTGCTTTAAATGAAATAAGCCAGGAACGGAAAGTTCAACTGCATGTTACCACTCATGCAGAAGATTCAAAAAAGATTGATCTTATCAAAAAAAAAAAGTAGAACAGGGAGTGCTGGAGCCTGGGAAGGATAGGGAAATGGAGGCCAGGGAGAGATTTGTTAAAGGATACAAAGTTGCCTCTAGATAGGAAGAGTAAGTTCCAGTGTTTATATAGCACTGTAGGATAACTGTAGTTACAATGATATGAAGTTTCAAAAAGCCAGAAGGGTATTGAATGATCCCAACAGGATGAAATGATGAATGTCAGAGATGACGGATATGTCAATTACCCTAATCTGATCACTACACATTAGATGTATTGCAACATCTTTACGTACCCCATAAATATGTGCAATTATTATGTGTCCAAAAAAAGAGTTTTTTAAAGCCTAGTCTTATAACAACACTTTAAGATTTGGTGAATGTTAGTTCTTTCCAAGAAGCAACTGTGTATCAAACGTGGACGTAATACTTAAATAAAAATATATTTCCAAAAATTTTGTATATTCAGAATCTGACTCAGTTGCTAACTTTTGTTTTTCCACAAAATATCATTCTTCGTGTGTTTCCTAAAGAGTGCTCCAGTGTTATTACCAGAATGTTTTTCCAAGCTACTGACCCCCCTTCTGTAAGTTTTGATGCCCACATACAAACAATGACAGCAACATTAAAGCATTCACATGTTTAATGATGCTTGTAAGATACATTCTAATTTCAGACATATTGAAATACAAAAAAAGTGAATAAATCAACTAGATTACAATAATAACACAAGAGTATTTGATTTGTCCTGAAAATAAAGTAACCACTGTAAAAAGACCAACTCTGTTATTCCAACCATCCTGTAATTACATTATATCCTGGAAATTTTAGAGTTAAGAACAATTCAAAGTAGAAGATAAAAAGTATGTAACTGAAGGTAAATAATATCTGATGGTGGAAGTTTAGGAAAATAAAGCAAAAACCTGAGCTCTTCTTTTAAAACTCATTTGTTGGACTTTTAAAAAGCACTTAGGCTGTTCTACAATTTTGTACCATCAAATTTGCAATTTTACAGATGTCACTCTAAAATGTTCTACTTCTCTTTATCAAAATACCAAATTGATCACGCCACAGTTAATTCATTATAATTGCTTAATTAAATCACAACTTATACGTTGCAGTGTTTAAAAGAATAATCAATTATATGAGACTGTCATTGAAAAATCTTTATAATTATCTGAATTAATTTAAGAATTTTTTTTCTTTTATGTTTTAACCCTAAAACTTGGGTAAAATATTAATATTCCCAATAATCCAAAGAAAACTCAGTTAGACTTTGTCTTACCTCAAGAATATTATATCCTGTCATATATATAAGACATGACACACTCATTTATCTTAATAAGTGGTTGGTGAAGATCTGAAAAAGGATCTCTCCACAAAAAATGCCTGAGATCATATTTAATGTTTATTACTGTTACCTAAATCATAAGCAAGTATTCACTTTGTCATTTAAAAATGAAATTTAATTGCATTAGAAGACATCCATCATGCTGTGACACTATATTATGTTTTCATTTGTGTTATTTCCAAAATGTTTATTTGAAAACACATTGTGATCACTTTGAATTAAATTATGAAAGTGATAGCATCATTTTTCATATGCATTCAGAGAAATGTACACACAAAAGAGTCTCTATGCTAGAGTCTGGATTACACAAAGTGTGATCATGCTTCAGACTTTACTCAGGTAATAACCCTCACACTCAGAAACCTAAAGAAGCAGCAATGGATGAAGAAGAGAGGAGAGAGGGAGAAAGAGGTACAGAGAAAATGAGAGAGAGAGAGAGAGAGAGAGAGAGAGAGAGAGAGAGAGAGACAGAGAGAGAGAATGCTAAAAAATTCCCAAGCTTAAAAATTGATTCTTCAAATGTCAAGTTTCTGCCAACAATATGTGTCAACTAAACATCTTTGCTAAGCTTTTGCTTGATCAGGTTTTGATATTTCAGGCTTCAACTTAACTATGGACCGAGGTTAGCACTGCATCCAAATTCTTTGCTTTCCTTGAGCAAAGAAGCTTGAAATCTCTCAGATAAAATGAAAATAATAAAGGCATTTAAAATTAATTTATTGGACTGTATTTTCTTTTGAGAATAGATTTGATAATGAAAGGACAATGTTTCCACACATAAAATCTAATATTTAATAGTCCTTGTTTTCTTGGTGATTAAAAAGTTACATGTTACTGGGGGGGAGTGCAGAACTTGCAATATTATGAAAAAGTTAACTGACAGTTGATTTATATCATAATAAAGGAATTTTAAGGTTGTAAATGAAGCTGAATTATTTTTAGATATACTGAAAAGGCTTAAAATTAAAATTTCCTAAAAAGCCAAAAGTAACTCTGCCAGCTTTTTAAAGTTAGTTATTAAAAAAAAAATGGGGGGAGATATTTACTCTTACATCAGTTCATTCAAATTAAAACTCTTATATGAAGTTCAAACACTGGTTTATGTTGTGGTTTGAGCTACTTTTCTGTGTCTTTAGCAAAAAATAATATAGATTTGGTCACTCTTCTCAGTAGAAAGAAAGAAAGAAAGAAAGGGGGCATTCTCATCGTATAGGGCAGTTAATAATAGACTCAATATTTTTGCTAATAGAATCTCATTTAATTTTTACCAAGTGGCGCATGTCATATATACACAAACCCACAGACACACACACACATTAGGAATTGAGGTTAGAGGCAGAATTAAGGTTACTAATGAGTTGACCCGAGAATGGGGAGATTATTCTGGATTATCCAGTCAGGTCCAGTGTAAGCACATAGGTTCTTAAAAATGAGAGAAAAGCAGAAGAGTGAATCAGAGAGATGGGAGAGAAGACAGAGGAGTAATCTAAGGCATGAGGGAGACTACCTCACTGTGGCTGCCTCTGACGGAGGAATGGGACCATGATCCAAAGACAGCAGGTGGCATTTAGAAGCCAGTAAAGCCCTCAGCCGACAGTCAGCAAGGAACAGCAATCTCAGTCCTATTAGGACACGGCCACATCTATGGGTCTAATAGTTTGGACAAGGTAATGGATTGTCGTGAAGAGCCGCCAGAAAGAAACTCAGTCCTGTGCACACCTTGATAAAAATATTGTTTAATAGATAATTAAATATGTATACATATACGCATCATATATAATTATATTTAATGCCACCTCATAGAAATCTATTTTAGAAATTAAGAATTGAATTAAGTAAATTCTAAAGAAGCTTTCACATGTTATCGTGAAACTATTAATATAAGCATTTTTGTTTTACTTCTGCTTGCTTTGCCCATCGAAGGAAGTGAATTTAATTTTGAACTAATAGAGAAGTGACAGTGGTACTTTTTTCCCTGTGATTTTTCAATTGCTTCTAAATACAGGACTTCTAGTTTGTGTTAAATTCAGAAAATCCCAAGTTTATTTTTCTCTCTTATGATGGACTCTTTTCTCTCTTATTATGTAAGTTAACAATGTTTATACCTTGGCTGCTCACTATACTCATTGTTTGGTGGACATAAAAAAAGACAATGTAAGAGGCAATTTCCTTAACTGCAAGAATCATTGGCTCTTGATTTCTGTAATGTTTTCTTGTATTCTGTGGTAGCTTTGCATTCACTGCTGTGTTCGAGTATTTCTATAAAACACAGCTCTCTTTTTCATCATCCTTACATCTACTGTACTCCTAAGTTTTATTCAACTGAGCTTATAGTACTATATTTCTGGCTAAGTTGCTTTAGCCTTCTGTAATAAGTCTTAATTTGTTGGGATTAACTATTTCAGATACTTAAATACTTCAAAATACTTCATTACTGGTCAGCAAAAGTAAATATTTCATTACTTCTCCAACCATCTACCTTTAAACAAATCACTACAGCTTGGTTTCAACAAGATATCAACACAGCCTTGTCATTCTCTTTTTGTACATTTTCTGTTCAGCAGCATTTGTGAATTCTTATCTCCCCATACCTTGCCATGGGCTTGGGGTTTGTAATAAAACTCTATATCTGAAATGTCAAAACAACAACAATAATAAAAATTCCCCAGTGGAAATGTGGCCACGGCCACATCTTTGGTTCTTATTTTCTTAGGTTCTGGCTCATTCTTAGATGAGGTGAGACGCAACTCTTATCTTTCTTAAGGCTGTTTTAGTCGGCAGCTCAAGAGTTCATTTCATATTTGAACACAGCTACACGGATAAGAGCTTAGGACTTCAGAGACGGGGTGAATGCCACAGTTAATATTAAGAACAAGCAATCGTCTTGTTGGTAGTATCTTTATTTTCCATGTTGCTTAGTTAATGGTAAATTTGATTGACATATAGAAATATAAAATTCACTGGGTATTTATATTTTTTAAATTTTGAAATAAATAAAATTGCATATACTATAACCAATAATTCGAAGTCTCAGATAAAGAACATTTTTTTCCAGTTCATGAACGCCTCTTTAATCAGCAAGTAGCAAAAGCTACCTTTTTTTAGTTGGGGTCTCACTCTGTTGCCCAGGCTGGAGTGCAGTGGCCTGCTCATGGTCACTGCAGCCTCGACCTGCTGGGTTCAGGCGATCCTTCCGCCTCAGCCTTCCAGGTATCTAGCTGGAACCACAGAAGCGCACCACCACATCCAGCTAATTTTTTGATTTTTTGTAGAGATGAGGTCTCGCCGAGTTTCCCAGGCTGGTCTCGAAACCCTGGGCTCAGGCAATCCTCTCACCTCGGCCTCCCAAAGTGCTGGGATGACAGGCTTGAGCCATACCACCCGGCCATTTTATATCTATCCAGATCTTGGGCTGAGTTGGATGAATGGAGATTCTACTGATGTTGCTTCATATTGCATATTTGGAAGACTTCCTTTAACTCGAGGTACCACATTTTAGGTGGGTGTTACTATACTGGCATATTACTCCAGATTACAAAAGACTTTTGTGAAACCAAGAGCATTATCAGGCCGCATATATTAAATTATTTATATACTTAATATACACATAATGCTTACTTAGTAGAACTGTGTTGGTTTTAAGGCCATGTGACAAGTAAACCACAGGTTCTGCCATCAAGGAGCTTTGGGCATAGATGGAGAAATCAGAAATTGACTGTCCTGAGAGGTAAGATTTAGGAAGGACAAAATAGCTGAATTCAATATTTGAAATGTTTCACAGCAAAGTAGTGGTGGTGATTGGGTATACTGACAAGTTATAGATAATGGTACAGGATGAGGTAGAATCACTTCCTAAAAGAAACCTGGAAAGCTACCGATATTTTCAAAAATATTAAGCTAAACGTATATTTAATGCAATTTAAATGCATGAGTTTTAGTGTGCCATTTTTTGGTTTTCTGAAAATCAAGTATTTCTGAAAACTAAGAAGTAACTATTCTAAGAAAGCATATCTGGTGAAACATGGGTATAAATCTAGATGTTAGCTGTTTATAGGACACATAGAAGAGATGAAATTTGTTACACTACAGCAGAAATATGTATGTAGCAATTAGGGCTTGGCAATTATATTTTTAAATGTAACAACTCTATTGCCATATACCTGTATTCAATAGAGTAACATTATAGGGGTACAATCTGATGTTCTGACATGTATTTTAGGGATATAGGAGAGAAAGGTCCTTTGACCAGAAATGACTAAGTAACACTAATTTGGCGAAGTTTACTTGGTGGAAACTTGAGTGAGTTGAAAATAGAGCCTCAAGTTATAAATTATGTTTAATAAAAGAAAAACAATGAAAGTTCAATTTTGTACATCCATGTTTTTGACTAAAGTCTGTACCGTGTGTGTGTGTCTGTGTGTGTGTCTGTGTGTGTGTGTGTGTGTGTGTGTGTGTGTGTGTGTGTGTGTGTGTACCATATATACATGGCCCAAAAATTAAGTTCGTGAACTCATCCTAGAAAAGAGCTACGTACCTCATTGCTGAGTATCACTATAGTCACCTGGGAAGTAATCCCCTTAGGATGCTATGCACAGACTCCAGTACCTAGCCCAGCTATCAAAGCAGTTTTGGAATGGCCATCAGAGCTGTTGTCGTATTATCCTTGATGTCCTGAATGTCATCAAATGTCTTCCTTTCAATATTTCCTTTAACTTCAGGTAAGGAAAGAAGTCACTGGGGCCAGATCAGGTAAGTAGGATCAGGTAAGTGTTTGTACAGTACTGTCAACATAAGCACAGGTGGCAAGTTTCCAAATTTAATTGTCACACTTCAACAAATAACGATGACAGCTCTGATGACCATTCCAGAAAAAGAGTTCCAAAATTGCTTTGGTGGGCAGACTAGGTGCTGGTGTTGGTGCATAGCTTACCAAGGGGAGTACTTAGAAGGTGACCTTAAGCCAGGCTCAGTGGCTCAGCCTGTAATCCCGCGCCTTTGGGAGGCTGAGGTGAGCGGATGGCCTGAGCCCGCGGGTTCGAGACCC
>NW_007124395.1:101648-142524 GCF_000164805.1 Carlito syrichta
TCTACAATAAATCAGAAAATCAGCCGGGCGTGGTAGCACATGCCTGTAATTCCGGCTACTTGGAAGGCTGAGGCAGAAGGATCGCCGAAGCCTGGTAGGTCGAGGCTGCGGTGGCCCGGAGCGGCCACTGCACTCCAGTCTGGGCGACAGAGTGAGACTCCAACTCAAAAAAAAAGAAGGTGACCTTAGTGATTTCAACAATGAGGTATGTAGCACTTTTTCTAGCATGGTTAGTGAACCTAATTGTCAGACCTCATATATTCCTCTGAAATCATTAACATAATCAAGGTAAGACCCCATCTTCCTTGTGCCAATCTAGTCCTTTCACATAACTCTTTTCCTCCCCATTCTATTACCAGGCAACCACCGATTTGCTTTCTGCCAATGTATATTTTTTTGTCTGCATTTCCTAAAATTTTATGAAATGGGAAATATACCCTGTGTACTCATTTTTGATCGCTTCTTTCATTCAGCATAATTATTTGGAGACTCATCCATGTCCTAGTATACAACATCTGTTCATTTATTTCTGTTGCTGAGAAGTATTTTATTGCATAGAAATACCATTTGTATGGGAATATCTCATTTTGATGAAAATTTGGGTTGTTTCCAATTTGGGGCTATTACAAATAACATGTATGTCTATACCCATTCTGAAAACATAACATACATTTGCATTTCCCTTGGATAATGACCTAGATGTGGAATGGCTGGGTATCTACGAAGTATAAATCTTCCTATGTAAAAAACTGAAAAACTTTTCCAAAACAATGGTACTGTGGTGCATTTGTGCCAGCTTTATGACAGTTACAGTTTCTCCCCACTCTGACCAACATTTGGCATGGTGAGTCATTAGTTTTAGCTATTCTAATGACTGTGTAGTGCTTTCTAATTGTGCCTTTAATTTGTATTTCCTAATGATTAACGATGTTGAGTGTCTTCTCATGAGCTTTTCTTCTCTATATCTTTGGTGAAGGGTCTTTTCAAATATTTTGGCCATTTGTACTGGGTTGTTTGACTTTCTTACTGTTGAGCATGAAAAGTTCTTTGTATATTCTAGAAATGGATTCTTTATCAGATACATGATTTGCCAGTTTTCTCCCAGTCTGTGTCTTGTCTTTTCATTTTCTTTAATAATGACTTGTGCAATAGTGATGTTTTTAATTTTGAGAAACTTTATGATATTTTTTCTGGGATGTCTTTTTGATATCATATCTAAGAAACACATGTGTAACCCAAGGTCAAAACATTTTCTCTTATGATTTATTCTAAATTTTTTTATGGTTTTAGGTCTGTGATCCATTTTGAATTGAGTTTTGCGTATGATACAAAATAGTGACTAAAGTTCATTAAAAAAATTTTTTTGCATTTGAACATCCAATATTTACAGCAATATTTTTTCAAAAGACTATCCTTTCTCTACCAAATAGTTTTTCATATACACATGAGTCTGTTTCTGGACAGTCTACTACACTGACATTGCTCTATTTATCTGCCGTAAGTCAGGTAAATTACACTTGGTTTAGCTTTGTAACAAGTCTTAAGATCAGTTTATGGTAGTTTCCCCATTTTGTACTTCTTTTTCAAAGTTGTTTGAATTTTTTTTAGCTCATTTCCATATGAACTTCAGCATCAGATTGTCAGGACTTACAAAACAAAAACAACTGTTAGGATTTTCACTGGTATCACATGTAATTAAATTGGAGAGAATTGACAGCTTAACAATATAGAGTTTTTTGACTCATAAAACCATATATCAACTCCATTTGTTTAATCCTTCATTTATTTCAGTCAAGTTTGGAAAGTTTCAGTGTTCAGTTCTTACACATAGTTTGTCAGATTTATGCAGAAGTATTTTTCAAGTTTTGATGTTAGTGAAATTGACATTTTAATTGTTTATTTCTAAGATATAGAAATACAATTTTTTTTTTGAGTTGGAGTCTCACTCTTGTTGTCCAGGCTGGAGTACAGTGGCATACTCATGGCCGCCGCAGCCTTGACCTGCTGGGTTCAGGTGATCCTTCTGCCTTAGCCTTCCAATTAGTTGGAACAACAGACACGCACCACCCTGCCCAGCTATAAAATTACTTTTTTATATTGATTTTGTATCCTGCAGCCTTGCTAAACTCATTTATTAGCTCTGTTAGCTTTTTTGTATAGATGATCATGCCATCTTTGAATAAAGAAACTTTTGCTTTGTTTCCAGTCTGTATGCATTTTAATTCTTTTTTTCTTGCCATAATGCACAGGGTAAAAAGAGAGCTCATTTCTAGAACATATAAAGAACTTTCGATGTTCAACAATTAGAAAACGAATACAGTCTTTTATCATTAAGTATGATGTAATTGTATGTTTTTCATAGATGTCTGTTGTAAGGTTTAGGAACTTGCACTTGCCCGATATTCCTAGTTGTTTGGGTGTATTTTGAAATGAATATATATATATATATATATTCAGTTTTGTCAGGTAAGGTACTTTCTCTGCATCTATCGAAATGATCATATGGTGTAAAATCTTAGCTTTTGAAAATGGTGATTTTTGAATGTCAAGCAAATCTTTTAGTCCTGGGATAAATCGCACTTGGTTATGATGAATGATTCCTTTGTTGTATTGCATTTGCTGTGCTCATATTTTGTTTAGCATTTTTCTGTCTCTGTTCATGCAATGCAATGTTTTCTTTTCTTGTAATATCTCTGTCAGGTTTTGGTATTAGGGTAGTGCTGACCTCAGAATAAACTGGAATGTATTTTATCTGTTCAGTTTTTGCAAATAGATAATTGACATAATTTGCTTATTCTGTATTGTGTTGAATGTATCAGTGAAACCAGTGGTGCCTAGAATTTTCTTGATGGGAAGTTTGTAACTACATATTTTCTTCCTTTAATAGGTGTAGGGTTATTTGGACAACCTGTTCTTTTAAGAGTGAACTTTGTATACTGTGTCTTTCGAAAAATCTGACCACTTCACTTACGTTGTCAAACCTAGTGGCATAAATTTTTAAAATAATATTCTGTTAGTGGCCTTTTAATATCTATAGAAACTGTGGTAACATCACCTTTCTCAATTCAGATATGAGTAATTTGTGTCCTCTGTTTTTCTCGGTCAGTCTTACTGAAGATATGTCAGTTTTCTGAGCTCCTCGAAGAAGCAGCTTGATTTCACTGGGTTTTTTCCTATTGCTTTCTGTTGTATGTCTTTGATTTTTCTCTTTGATTTTTCTGTTGTATTTCTTTGATTTTTTTCTTTTTCTGTTGTATTCCTTTGATTTTTTTTCCCTTTCTTATGCTTACTTTGATTTTAATTTGCTCTTTTTTTTTCTAGTTTTTAAAGGTGAAATTGGGTCATCAATTTGAGACAACAATTTTTTAAACATAGGAATTAAAGATTATAAAGCCATCTTGCCACTCCTCCACCGACCAGGTACTGTTTTATAAATATCTTTCAAGTTTTTGCATATGGTATTTGCATTTCATTCTGTTCAAAATATTTTTATTTTTATCTTTGATTTCTTTTTATGAACCCTGAGTTACATTCCTTTGTACAGTTATACTTTCTCTACTGTACAGTTACAGTATCATTTTTCTTCTCCCTGAAGGCATTTCTTTCATTTTTCTTGTTGTTTTGTCTTCTGGTGGTGAATTCCTTACATTTTTGTATGGCAAAAAAATATTTATTTTGTAAGAGATATATTTTCTTGATATAAAATTCTAGGTTGACGTATTTTTCTTTTCATGTTTTAAAAATGTTTCTCTACTACTTTCTCACTTGCATTACTTTGCCAATAATTTAATTTAATTGTCATTATCTTTGTTCCTTTGTGGGTTATGTATTCCCTCTGCCTCTCTTACTTTTAAGGTTTTCTTATTATCACTGTTTTTGACCAATTACATTATGATATACCTTAGGATAGGTATAGTTCTCTTCATGTTTTATGTATGTGTGTGTGTATGTGTGTGTGTGTGTTTGTGTGTGTGTATGTGTGTATACTGGAGGTTCATTGGTCTTCTTGAATATGTGGGTTTTCTAATTTCTTTAGTCAAATTTGAAATATTTTAGATCATTATTTCTTCAACGCTTTCCTTTCAGAGTTTTCAATTACACATAGTTAGGCTATCTGTAATTATCCTACAACTCACTGATTCTCTTTTCATTGTTTTAAATATTTTTATTTGTGTGTTTCATTTTTTAATAGGTTCTTTTGTCACATCTTTAGATTGACTAATCTTTTTATAGGCACTGTTCAATCTTGCATTGTCTTAATCCATTTCGTGTTGTTATAATACCACAGACTGGGTAATTTACATTTTTAAAAAAGAAATGTATTTCTTATGGTTTTGGAGGTTGGGAAGACCAACATCAAAATACTAGCATCTGGTGATGGCTTTCTGGATGCATCTTCTCATGGCAAAAGGTGGAAGGGCAAGAGAGTGGAACAAGATAAAGAGGTGGGAGAGGGGATAAATTCATTCTTATAATCAGAAACCCACTCCCTCCCTAACGAGCCCACTCCCATGATAATGGCATTAAATACATCCACTAAAAAGTGACCTAGCCACCTCTTACAGGCCACCTCTCAACACTGTTTCATTTACAATTAAGTTTCTAACACATGAAATTTAGAGGACACATTTGAACTGTAGAAGTCATTAATCTCATCTGACTTGCTTTTCTTCTCAAACACTATAATTTTTTCTGTAGAAGTTTGATTTGTGTCTTCTAAAATATTTTTATTGTCTACTTAGATTTTTTAATATATGAAATGCAGTATAATAACTTAATTTCCTTGTGTACTATTTGTAACAACTATGTGTGTTCTGGTACACATTTGATTGATTAATATTTTTCCTTATCGTGGAATGTATGTTTTCCTGCTCTAGATGTCTGACAATGTTTTGTTACATTCTAGTCATAGTAAATTGTACATTTTTGGGGTACTGAATATTTTTGAAATTCTATAAACATTCTTGAGTTTCTTTTCGGGATTCAATTAAATTACTGAGAAATTGTTAATACCTCTTGCGTCTCACTTAAAATTTGTTAGATCAAGCCAGAGCTGTGTCCTACCTAACATATAGCTCTAATTATGTCCACTTTGGCATATTCCATGCACATATTTCTGCATACCCTATACCGTATGCCCTATGAATTATGGGATTTTCTAATTTGACTGGTAGAAACAGGCACTATTCTCAATGCCTTGTATGAACTCTGGGCATTTCTCCCTGTAATTCTTTTAGATTGTCTTCTCCAACCTTGAATCATTCCTCACATACATGAAGTAATCAGTAATCTGCTGAATACAAAAGGGAGAACTTCTGTAGTTCTCTGGCATTCTTCCTGCCTGAGGCTGTCTCCCCTTCAGTACCCTGTCCCGTGATATCTAGCCACCTTGTTCTTTGCAGACACTACCGCCTCGTGGAACCCAGAGAGCCTGTCATGCTGTCTGAGATTTTCTTCTTTATGCCATGACCTGTACATTCTCTTGAGGCAATAAGACGGGAAATCATAGGCTCTCACCTGTTTTGTTCCCACTTTATCTGGGATCACTGTTTTTCATTGCCTGACAAATTACAGTTTGATATATTTTTCATGATTTTATTTGTTTTGGGTAGGAGAGTCCCTGTTCCTTTATCTTGGAGAGAAGTATAAGTCTGTATTGATTTTAGAAACACCATTGTGGATGATTTAGTTATCTCTCATCATAGACTTTACCTAAGTGATCAATGCTGTTTTCAATTTTCAATTCAAGGGATAACATTTTCATAGCTTTCACCTTTGTTTATGTCGAAGTAATTATCATTGAGATGGGTTTCTTAAGGACTCATGACTTGCTGTTTTGTTTTTATACTCAGAAGCTAGTAAAATACCTAGAATATAGTAGATTGATTGGGGGCCTGCATGAATAAAAGGTTGAACTGAAAGCACATTAAAGAGAAAACAGACAATAGAGTAAGTAGAGTTTGTTGTTGAATTTATATCTCTTATGAACAGAATGTTTGTGGTCCTCCCAAATTTTGCATATCAAAGCCATAACCTGCAGTGCGGTTGTATTTGGAGATCAGCCTCTAAGGAAGTAATAAAGGATAAGTGAGGTCATAAGGGTGAAGTCCTCATCCAATAGAATTATTGTCCTTTTGAGAAGAGACACCAGAGAGTACACTCTTTCTCTCCATGTGTGCACATAAAAGAAATCATGTGAGTACTTGGCGAAAAGGCTGCTGTCTGTAAGACAACAAGAGAATCCTCACCAGAAACAAACTATGTTGACACCCTGATCTTGGACTTCAGGCCTCTAGAACATTGAGAAAATAAATAAATTTCTATTGTTGAAATAACCCAATCGATAGTATTTTGTTATGGCAGCTTGAACAGATTAATGTACTATCTAAACTGGACAGATACATTTGGAAAAAAAAAAGGCCAGTGGGAATCACTTAAGTTATTGAGAGTGTAAGTCTTTAGGGACTCTAATTTATGAAAATGCAATTCTCCAAAACATAATTTTTATATTCTACCCTTCTAATAGTTATCTATTATTGTTTAAGTTAAATCATCTTAGATAAAGATATATTGTATTTTTCAAAAAGAGTTTTTCACAGAATGAAATAAGCTGTCCTAGAATAGTAACTTTTTACATAGAGCTCACTTCCAGTTGGTATTCCTGAATTTCTGGAACCCTTTATGGAAAAATGATAAGAAAGAGCCTAATCACGGATGATAACCAACAGACGAAAGTTTTCATGGTTTTGACTTCAAATGAAGATAGTGTGCTTCATGTTTCTCAATTCTATGCAGATTGGTATATTTAAAAATTTCATTTTAACATTACAAAGATACATATTCTAGGAAGATAAATGGCAATTATTGAATTGAACATGTTTGAACCAGCCTATTGCTTTTGTTTATTTCAAGAAAATCTAGGATGTGTTTTATTTTTTAGAACATATGAAATATGCAAACCTTCTGCTGGACTTATGCTACAATCCTGGGACTAAAAAAAAAACTTTAAAAGTTATTTGGCATATAGAATAATAGACAGTGGAGATGCTCAGAAAAATGAGGAAGTGGAAGGCATTAGATGATGATAAATTACTTAATAGATACAGAATATGCTATTTGGGTGATAGATGCCCTGAAAGACCTAACACCTCTACTCTGACTATGCATGCAGCAAAATTACATATGTACCCCATGAATTTATGCAAACAAAAAGATCCTACTATTATTAGTTTAAGATACATTATTTAAAACAAAGATAACTATTCATTCTAACCAATATATTTGTGTATACTTCTTTGGGTTTGCAAAGCACTGAGAGTTCACAGGCCAACCTTCACATTAACTTTTCCAATATATATGGCAAGTAACGGACTCATTTTACAAATGACAGAACAGAAACTAACAGAATAAATGACTTATCTACACCAACACCATTAAAAAGTGATGAGGTCAGGCTATAACTGAGATCATGCTTAGGTCTTAGATGCAGACCACGGACTTCTTAACTAGTAAGTGCTTATCTTCTGGTCAAAGTGACCAATTGCTAGTTCGTATAGTTACAAATCCAGGTTTAAGGTTTAGTATTTAATGTGAAAGAAGCCTATTATTCTCCATCTGGCATTAAGAACATTTCCCAAAGTAAATTCAGTAATATTTAACATATTATATTAAATCAGAAAGGCAGAATTCTCTTTTCAGAATATTGAAGCTGGGAACTCATAGAGATAGAGGTTTTCCAGAATTAAGACTTTAGCTCCTTATGACTGATATGATAAAGTTTCAGAAAAAGCTTAAAATAACTTTGAAAGTAATAAAGATTGTAGTAACTCTATTTCAGAAAATTTTCTGAGAGAAATCCCATTAGCAATGAACAAATATAACAAATGGTTAGTATCCGGATAGGAGAAGATGGCAGAAATAATGAGATATCCCAGAGGAATCTTCTTTTACTTATTAGTTCAAGAAGAATATAGACTTCAAATTGGGTTCTTGGCAGGAAGAAAAAGAGATAAATCCTCTTTAATTCCCATGATGCTATGTGACATGGGGTACTGTTTCTCTATTCTCTATTACAACAAAATGCAATATATCAAAGCTACATGGTATGTGGTTTAAAGCAGATGAAAGAATTGGTTAATACAGAAAAAAAAACCTGTTTAAAAATTCTTATCACTTCGTTCCCCCCATTCCCCGCCATTTTATCTTCGCACAGTGACAGGTGCTTAATAGTTTTAATTTCATCTTAGGTAAGATTATCATTCTGGAGCATTAGCTATAAATAAGGGCCATGTTTTAGATGGCATGAAGCAAACACAGTGTGGCATTTTATCAATATCAGCTTAAATGGAAGTTTCTCATATTTTCCCTTGATCTGTACCTGGTTGGAACACTGCCTGACACATAGCTAATACTGAACAAATGGTAGCAATTATTGTTATTATCTACTTTTTCTAGATGAGGCTTTTGTCAGTTCAGCACTTCACACAATTTCTTTAGCTAATCTGCAGTTCCTTGGTTTTGTGAAAACTTCAATTTCATGTTCCCTGAAAAACATTCCTTTCAGAACTAGACCAAAACACATGGCCAATAGAAAAATGTTGTCATTCTTCTAGCAGCCAAGTGGAAAGATATGTGACACAGTCTATCCATAAAGCTTAGGAACAAAGGACATAAGACTTGCCAGCCTAGAAAGAATTGCTAGTCAAATCATAAGTCTCTAACGTTATTTCTCTGGAGAGTTTATCATTCAAGTTTATTTACTATTTAGTACAGTCCTTCATATCACAAGGCTATAAAATATTTGAGATGGCATATTTTCTGACACAAACATCATGTTGTTTAAAGTAATTCCTCTGAAAATTAGCACTGTCTAATCCATGTAGCACACATGCAGGAAATGAGGTATCTAGTTTCTCTGTGCACTATGTCTGACCTGTGAGTTCCGCATTTCCCATATTGGCATGGTAGAGTCTAAAAACAGTGTTCCATGCTCAAATGAATTTGAGATTGGTGTGTTAAATAAAGAAAAACAGATTTCTAAACAACAGAATTTCTTAGAGCCTTGGCTATTCAAATGCATTTTATGAATCTACTAAAGAAAGTTAGAGAATATGCTGTCTTTGCCAAACATATTTGCCTGTGGAATCTGTCTTGCAGGCACATTAGTAGACTCTCCCTAAGAAACATTGCCTGAGCCCGTGGGTTCGAGACCAGCCCGGGCAACTTGGGGAGACCTCGTCTCTACAATAAATAAAAAATTAGCCAGGCATGGTGGTGCTCGTCTGTAGTTCTGGCTACTTAGAAGGCTGAGGCAGAAGGATCACTGGGACCCAGCGGGTCGATGCTGGGGTGGCCATGAGTGTGCTACTGCACCCCAGCCTGGGCGACAGAATGAGACTCCAACTCAAAAAAATAAGAAACAACAGTTAAGGTTTTACTATTGCAGCAAAGTTATATTTTAGTGGATTTTTGAAAGCGAATCAATACTAATAGGCATACAACTCAAGGGAAATGTATTTCATTATTTCTTAATTATTAGATTACATGAATAGATCTAAAAGGATCTAATAAATATTTATGATATGACTTTATTAAATTTTAATTTTTTATAGAAAGGCCATAAAACTGAAGATGACCATTTTACATTATCTAATTATTCGATTTACCAAATAGAAATCGTATTTTGCTGTTATAATTATTAAATTAATGCTGTTTAGTATGTCTAAACTATATTTTAGTTTCAAAACAAGATCTGAATTATGAGTGAGATGCAGAATTAAGCAATAAAAATGACAAATGGTGATGGTAAAGTCAACTTTCACTATGTTTCTTGCTCACTTGTAAAAGTTGTCAAAATGAACAATAGGAATTCAATAAGTATACTATTCTCTCGAAAAAAAAAAAAAAAAGGATGAAATATCATAAAATAAAAGGGGTCTTGTGGCCTAAAGGTGAACATGTATTAATGTGAGCTGAGGTTTATTGTATTCTGGGTAAAATACAATCCTCGTGATACATTTTCCACCGGAAAAATGAGAATTGAGGTATGGCTTTGTGTCAGATGTCTCAAAGTTTAAAACAGACAAGGATGTCGGTACTAAATAATTCTTGGAAGAAAAGTTTGAAAATAAGACCTAACAAAAAAAAGATTAAAGTGTCAGAGTTAATTAACTTTGGGAACCGAAGAGTCAGGATAGACTAACAGCCTGATTTTAACAAGCATGGTAAGGAGCTATGAATATAATCATCACCAAATTGGAAGATGAATAAGACTACAACTTGGGAACATATTTTTTTGGTAATAAAAAAGTATCATGAACTGTGATTATACTTAATACAAAACGTATTTGTTACATTGAAGTTACATAATGACATTTTTTAAATATGAAGAAATTATATGTATGCACAAGGAAATTAGAATTTCTCTAGGGGAAGTGCTACTTTAAAATAATGGAAAACTACACGAACTAAAAAAGAAAAGTTGTGATAAAAAGTAGCAGGAGCAGTGATCAACTTTAATGTGTATTTTGCAGAACAGGGCAATGTAAGTATGGGTTTTAGCATCGGTCAAATTTGATTTCTAATCCTAATGTGTACAATTATTGGTGGTCAGACAAGAAAGTCATGTAACTACCTATGTTTTTTCTTGTATATGTAAAGTATGGGCAATAATACACACTTTTGGTAAGGTTATTAAATCTATTGTAGATAAATTATCTGGACAGTAATAATAGTCAGCACTACTTACTGGTAACCTACTATGCATTTTAAAATAATTTAATATGACCAGTTACAGTGCCTCAACTCTGTAATCCCAGCACTTTGGGTAGCCAAGGCAAGAGGATTGCCTGATCCCAGAGGTTTGAGACCAGTCTGGGTAACCTGGGGAGACCTCGTCTCCACAATAAATAAAAAAAATTAGCCGGGTGTGGTGGCGCATACCTGTAGTTCCAGCTGGGAAGGCTGAGACAAAAGGATCACTGGAGCCCATCCAGTCAAGGCTGCAGTGGCCATGAGTGTGCCACTGCACTCCAACCTGGGTGACGGAGTGAGACTCCAACTGAAAATAATAATAATAATGATAATAATTTTATAGATGTTAGCTGAGATTCAGAAAAAAGTAAGATATATATAAATGGCAAGAGAAAAAGCTTGAGATCTCAATATCTCTCTCCTGATTTATAATTCAGTGATCTGCCTATCCCATCATAGCTGCTTCTGTCCATTTTCTGTAGTTCATCACGATTTCACATTTTCTTTGTTGAGGATTTATATTTTTGTGTATTATCTTTATTCATAAAGTATAATTTTTTAAGCTCATCCATATTTATCTCTCTCATTTTATTGGAAAATTGCTTTGATTATCATAGATGTTCCAAAATGCTCATCGAATGAATAAATTAATGAGTTAGAAATGAATAGCTTGCAATAATTAAATTCCCTTACAATGGATCCAAGAACTCACCTAGTTCTAGATTCTTCTTTGATGAATACTACACTGATGTGAGGATGCGGTATTTAAAATTCACTATGAGTGCCTCAACTTTACCTCCTGTCAAAGAACTACTTATCTATATCCTCATAATATTAATTGGAACTTTACGTTGAATGCTTCTCAATAATTTTATTCTCGTGATAATAGCACTAGTTGTCTATAGTACTTGACTGCTTAAAACTATTGTAATTATAGATAAAACTTAACTGAAAAAATATAATTTTACATTTGTAGCAAGCACTCATGCACTTAGTTAATAAAATGGTAAAAAGTATGCTAAAGCTGAATGATGGTTTTAAACAAAAGTCAATACAATTCCTATATGGACACATGTTCACATTTGAAAGCCTAATTGGGATTTAAAAAAAAAAATTAATCACTAAATTGCAAAAGGAAGACAAAAAAATCATCTTTGGTTAATAAACAGATTATTTTTCTAAAAGAGTTTGATATAATAATTAACTTAGATCCCAACATACTTTTATGCTAGAAAAGATACTCTGCAAGTTTCAAACGACTCTGTTTATGAAGTAAGCATTAGAATTTTGGAGAACGATTTAAAGATAAGAAAGAAGACAAAAAGTTTGCGCCTGATTTTGTCAAAGTTGCAAATCCAGAGAAAGGAGTCAGGCTAAACCAACTCTCTAACCTACAATCTAAGACTTGATGAGAAACAGCTGAGTGATGATTGCTGCAAAGAGATGACACCAAATGAAATGGAGACATCTGAAAATACTCAAGCACACCCCGCAAAATGGTGGCATATGTAAATTCTACTGGAGTCTTTGAAAGCTTATGATTAAGTGCTCAAACAGCACAGTAGCAAATGTTTTCCTCTCCTAAAGTCCATGTTGAAATCTTCATGCTAATTAGTGTCATGGGCAAATGTCACATATGGGTTTAAGTGGAAATTTCTGCAGGATATAAAATACAGATACTGTCTTTGATTGAAAATGGTTAAAGCGAAGCACCGGGGAAGAAATTGCCCTGTAGAGAGATTATTAAGACAAGTCAGTAGCCCTTAAGGGGACCTTGTTCTATTTGTTTCATCCAGGCTCATCAATAACGCCTGACATTTTTGTGAAACTGCAGTCCTAAACAATACAGAGCCAATCATTACATGTGGGTAAAATATAAAATGTGGGAAGTGTTAAGAGAAATGGTTATAACCAAACTCTCCCTATAAAGGCAACCAATATACACATATCAGTTTTTCCTCTAACTGCTTTCCTTATCCTTATCCATCTCAATTCATCTATGAGTCTTTTCAGTTACAAAAAGTGTTTGCTAACTGTTCTGTGTTTACTACTTTTCTTTTGGACAGATATAGTACACATAGAAAAGATACTGGGAAAAACCCAGGACCGTCAGAATAAATGAGAGGTATTTAATCCATAGGTAAATTGTATTATTGTATCATCAACAAAACACTCTTTACTAAAAATTGTGTGAGTTTGAAAGAATACAAAGTTTGCAACCATAAAGTGCTTGCAATTTTGTTGAGCACATAAGATCCAACGAATTCTTCTAATCGCTCTAGCCAACAATCTTATGTATTCACTCTGCTCATCCATTCCATTGGTAAGTCCTCTTGGCATGACCCTCATTTCATTTCCATTTTTTTCATATCTTTTCCAATGTTCCACTCTAAGTTTACATTATTCTCTTCAGGACAAATGTAGCAGTTTCCTAAAGGATCTCCAGACTAATTGTCCCTCTTCTTTTTTGCTTACCTCCCTACACAATCCATCCTCTAAGAAGAGCAATAGTAAAGTTTTTTAAAGCTGAATTCCACACCTAATGGAAACATATCACTGCCTTTCAGCCAGATTTGGAATAAATCCAAATTTAAGACTCTGGCTTTTACAGATTTAGGTAAATTGGCCTCTTCCTGTTTACTCAGTCTCATTTAATACCACTTATGCTTTCTCCTTCTGTGTACCAGCCATATAGGCCTTCTTTCTGATTCTGAATACAATGTGTTGTAAGTACTCGAGCGTATTTAACATTACCTGCAAGATCTATCTGGAATGCTCTTCTGATGTGTACTTGGATGTCTCCTTATAATGCATGTCTCAGCTTAAACATTTTCTCAGGTTGCATTATTTATATTTTGTCATGTAGCACATTATTACATAACTTAGTGACTTAAAACAACAAACATTTATTATATCACAGTTTCTGTGGGTCAGGAATGGCTTCACTAGAAAGACTTAGTTGAATACCTCCAGCTCAGGGTTTCCCACAAGGTTACAATCAAGGTATCAGCCAGTGCCTCCGTGATCTCAAGGCTATTGGGAAGATCCACTTCTCACCTAACTTATGTGACTATTGGCAGTCTTCAGAAACTCATTGGATGCTTCCAAAAGACATTAGTTTTTGTCATATGAAGCTCATCATTGGGCTACTTACAATATGGTAACTGTTTTCCTTTAGAGTAGGTCAGTAAAAGAGAAAGAATGAGTGGTTGACATAAAACCATAGTCATTTTGTAAGTTAATTTCAGAAGTGACCTCTCATTACTTCTTCTGTGCTGTATTCATGAGAAACTCTCAATAAATCTAATACACACTTCAGGACAAGAAACTATGCAAGGGTGTGAACATCAGAAAGTGAGGATCGACCACCTTCGAGGATGCCAATATCAATCTGTCCTGAAACCTCATGATTCATGTGCCTTCTACGTGCAACATATATCTCACCCCAAATTTTCCAAAAATCCAGTTTCATCATAACAGGAGCTGAAAATCCAGAATTTCATCATTCAGATTAGGTCTAATATGGATAATGTTCCTTGAGAATAGTTCCTTAAATATAACTGATTGTTTATGGTTCTCCTTGATCTATGAAACTATGAGACTAAGGAAAAAATATGTGCTCCCATAAATGAGACACAAAGAAGTCACTGATCCATAGTAGTTCTGAAATCTAGTCAGGTACAAATGTTGGAAGTTCTTTGATTAATTTCAAGGCCTGAAAATAATTCTTTTCTTTTTTTTCCTCACTCTTTCACCCAGGCTGAAGTGTAGTGGCACGACCACAGCCACTGCAGCCTGAACCATCTGGGCTCAGGCGATCCTTCCGCCTTAGCCTTCCAAGTAGCTAGAACTAGAAGCATGCCTAACTAATTTTTATTTTTATTTTCAGTAGAGACAAGGTCTCGCCATGTTGCCCAGGCTAATCTCAAACACCTAGTCTCAGGTAATCTACTTACCTCTGCCTCCCAAAGTGCTGGGATTACAGGCTCAAGTCATTGTGCCTGGCCCTGAAAACAATTCTTCAGCTTCCTAGCTCTACCTTCTGATCTCCTGATTCCACCCACTGAGCATTATTTCTTTTTCATGAGAGGGAGAATGTGTTTTCAGATGAGCAGCTTGTGGGAGTCCACTTTTTGCACTAGTATTGTCTCTTTCACTCCATGCTAGCAGTCTTTCTGCTGATGCAATTCTTTGAAACACCTTGTAGGCTACTCGTGTATCTCATAGGAGTTTACTCAAAAGCTATACCTGAAAATCTCTTCTAAACAAACCCATTTCTACTTTGGGCTCCTTTCAAGATGACTGAAGGACAATGTCTTCAAGTTTCCTAGTGACCCTGTTGCTTAACTGAGTCTATGAGACATATATTTTGTCTCTCTAAAAGCCTTTTGCATGACTGAATAGTACTCAGACAAATTTTGAATCTTTCTGCAGTCTTAAAAGGTTTTAGAGTCATATCATTAGCTTCATTTTTTTACACAGTGATTTTCTGGAAGTACCTTGAATTTGATGTTTGGACAGAAGCGATTTCTTTATTTTTAGTATCATTTGCTGTGTGGAGAGGCTGATTATCTTCAAAACCATCAAGTCCTGTCTCTTTTTCATTTATTAGTGCTCTCTTCTATCTTTATCTCTCATCTTGCTTTTTACCATAAGTAGCAAGAAGAAGCCAGGTGGCATCTTCAAAAACATTTTTCTCAAAATCTCCTTAGCTATACCATTCAGTTTTGTAGGTACACATATAACGTCCCACAGCAATGTTGCCAAGAATTCTCTAACACATCCCAAGTATCCTCCTTCCCTGAGTTTTCAGTAAGATTTTATTCACTTTTGTGCAAGCCTTCACCTACAGCATCCTTGAAGTCTAAAATTCTATAAACAGTGTGTTCAAAGCATTCGTTGAAATACTCTCCAAACCCACTGTCCAGTCCAAAGCTACTCTCCAATTTTTGGCTATTTGTTATGGTAACATTCCAATTCCACATACCCAAATGTGAACGAGTAACAAATTGTTGCATAAAATTAAAAAACATAGCAACTTTAAACAACAAACATTATCTGTAGCTTCTGTGAATCAGGAATCTAGGTACAGCTGATAGTTGCCTTTGGCTCAGTGTGTTTCAAGACTATGACTGACCTGTCAGCCAGAACAGCAGTCATCTAAGTGTACAGTTAGGGAAGACTGTTCTTACAAGCTCACTCATGTGGCTGCTGTCAGGCTTCTGGTCCTTACTGGCTGTTGGCCAGAGGCAATAGTTCCTTGCTATTTGTGCCTCTCCGTGTCTGGCCCTCTAAGGTCACAAGATAAAGAGTCCAAGACAGGGTCACAGTCTCCCTGTATCCAAATCTAAGAAGTAATAAGTAATATTCTATCACTTTGCCTGTATGCTGTTCGTTAGAAGTGAGACAGTAGTAAGTCCAGTTCACTTTCAAGGAGGAGTATTATATAAGGAGTGCATACCAGAAAGTGGAAGTCAGTAAGGGACATCTTAGAAGCTACTCCCGGCAGAGTCAGCTATGACTACTCACTAATTATATCATCCTACATTCAATCTATGCATAGTACTTTTTAACTGATTTTGTATTCATGTCTACACGCATTGTCACAAATTAAATGAGAATCACGATACATTGCTTCACAAATAGACAAGAACAAGTTAATGCAAGACTTACATAGTACGTCAATGAAACTGGCATGATCAGATTTGCATTTTGGACTCAGAAAAGGAGAGCTAAGATAATGCCAATGTAAGCTGGAGCCAAGGTTACTCATCAGATTAGGAAGGTTTGGCATAAAAGATAGGAATTCTGACATACTTCATGGATGTGGATGTCTAGACTTTAGAAGGCATAGAGATTGGAAAAATTTAGGTGAGGAAAATAATATGATAGAGGTTTGGAGGAGAATGTCTATCCTAGGAATTGTAAATAATTTGACAGGAGAGAATCGAGCAATAAGATGTTTAAACGCCAAATGGCTGCAATAATTTTGAATTCAATAAGCAATTGGTACAGATGTTTGAAAAAGAGCTGACTAGCCTATCTGTTCTCTTAAAGACATCCTATCAAATTATCTGTAAATATGGGTTGAAACTTGATTATCTTGGATTGGAATCCTTTTTAATAATCTCAGCGGCTAGGTCCAAGGCAAATCCAGGAAACAAAGCATCTTGTGGGGTTTATTCATTGTGTCTACTTTAATAAGTGTATCATAGAGAGTTTTTAGGTGTACTAGGAAAAGACTCAAACAAAATAATAAGAGAAGGAAGTGGGAAGGAAGTAGGTTATTCTGAATGACTTTAGAATTGGAAATGCAGCACCTTGAGGATATTAGAAAATATGACCTGATAATTACCTTAGAAACCATGGAAAAAGAATAAGCCTTTTCACTCTCTGTCCTACCTAAGTGGAACCCAAGCTGTCCACATGTCTTCAACAGCTCAACAATTCCCTTAATTTGTTCATATTAAAATCTCAGCACACATTTGTTAATGGAATAAAGCTATGCCTCTAGCTTTTACTCTTCCGTGGGTACTTATGATACAGTCTGACATGTGACATGATATACAGGATTGACTGTGATATTTGCCGGGCAGCAAAGCCATTCCTGTGCTCAATGTATAAGAAAGCACAGGCCATTTAAAAGTATCACATCAGCTTCTGTTTAGTCAAAGTCACTAGCATAAATGGTAATTCTTCAAAGTTTCATCTAGCCCACGACCCTTTGTTACAACTTTGCATGAACAATTGAAAATATTGTAAAATGTATGCTTCCATAAGATACCTTAAGTTGATTCAGAAGTAAATGATGATTATATGTTTAATCTATCGAGTAAAAAAAGATTGCTTTGGTAAGGCTCATCATCCCTGGTTATTACCACATGTAATTAAAACATGGTAAAATTAAAAAATTTATTCAGTCGTATAAGTTGAGTAAATAATATGTGAATAAAGCGTATATCTGTTTTTAGTGGTGATATTTTTGGACATAAAATTAATTCAGGTTTTAAATGTGTTTGTATTTTAAATACTTATTAACATTCCTATGTATACATTTATAACAACTATTCCATTGAGAAAGCATCGAGAAACTGCCTTCCAGGTTTAGTAATTTGAAAACCTTAAAAAAGTTTTCACAAATGCTGCATTGAAAAATATGTTTTTTAAGCAGACTAAAATCAGCTGCAAATAATTTCATATCAAGACCCATGAAAAGTATAGTTGACTAAGATAAAAATAAAAAGGAAAAATACCCTAAGATATATGTGTTAAAAATTTGAGGAACAAACAAAAGATTAACATAAAAATGGATGGTGTTTAGACATAGGTGTTTTATAGAGATAAGTTTTTTTTAGCAAAATTGTAAAAAATAATTTGTCCAATTCTTTTCTAAATACTATTAGAAATTTCTAAAGATGTTTTTTAAAACGTGACAGTCGTCTATACACCACTTTAGAATAGTTTACCCCAAGCATGACAGAGGCAAATAGGTACTTCAGTAAAATTCAGTCTTACAGATATAGTTGTAACTATATTCATATGGGTAGACGTTGTACAACTGAAAGTTGTTAACAAGGTCCATAAACTGTATCTTTGCTAAAAGTAAAGACAATTTTTTAAAAAAGAAAAGTATGTTTGGTCAAGGACATGTCAGGGACTCATGCTTACTTTCCCCACACTGTTCTGAACTATGTTTCCATCACATTGCTCACACACAATTTTCTTTATATATATATACTACAAGTAGGTTAGCAAACTCAAAGCTATAATGACTATAAAGACATAATATCAAACAAAACTACTTTGTGCTGCTTTTCTATGTAATTCGTCTTTTAAGTTTCAAATAAAACTCTCTAACATTGTAAATGTAACTCAGAAGATTTGGACAAAGACCCTGATGGGTCCCATTCCCTCCTAGCTAAAGAAATCTTCAGTGATCCTTGCTGACACTTCACTACTCCAAACTTCTTCCTTTCTAACCACCTGTAAATCCCATTCTATTTGAAGCCCCTCCTTCTGAATCTTTAGCTGGGGCTCTATCTATTTCTGTAATGAATTTATAAAGGATGTGTTGACATGATCTCAACAAAAACTCTGTTGTAGGTAGGGAGAAACTAGGAAGAAAAAAAAATGAGTTTCTTTGTTCGAAACAGAAGAAACCAGATGGCTTCACAAACTACAGTAGCTAAATAGTATTTCATTGATTTCAATGTGAATAATAAAGGTGTTCAGGGGCAGCTTTCCTCATATATGCGGTTTTAGTTTTCAATATCTAGTATTCTGGATACTTGCCACGGTAATAATTACTTCATGTGGGTCACAGACCGCTTCAAAGTAAAGAAGCAGTGTAAGGAAAATACTTTGAAGAATAGTTTATGAAACTAAATAAAAGGAACACACATTCATATCTTATTTTATAACATCAAAAATTAGGTTTGCTCCTGACATTATAACAGTGGACTGAACACTTCTGTTTTAAACACATCTTATCAAATTTACAGTGAGCATTTACTATTTCACATTAACTTTCACCCTTGTCGCCTGTTGGGCTGTTATTGAGTGAAGTGGAAGGTTTTGAAATTGGTCATGAAACATATTCTGATAGTTTATATAAAGGTGAATCATATTGTTTATTGTAGAAATCATAAGCTGAAAACTTTAAAGCGTTAATTTAATATTTTTTTCTTCTGGAAGCTATTTTTTCAGTTTAGAGCCTGTCCTGAAATACTCCAGAGAAAACAATGCTATCATTTTCTTTAAAGAACTTTTTCAATGCTTCTATTGTCAAGAAAACTAAAGCCCTCCTATATCTAACTAGAATTTCATGAGTTTAATCATGTGTCGCATACTCTGTGATGACTTGGCCATATTGATTATTTCAATGAAGAGAACCAGACTAAGCATGTTGGAAAATATAGAAATTATAAAAAAAAAAATCTCCGACCTAAAATCAATTCAATTGAATGTTAAAAAAAATTTAAAAAAAAGAAACATAGAAAAAAATTAGATCCTTTGGTTGTCAAACAGAGTCAATCAAGAAATTGAGTTCTGGCCAGGGAGGGGTCACTAAATTTAACCCCTTATGTATATGGCAACCATTTATCCTGGATTTAAAAGTGGATGAATCTATGAATGTCTATTCCCTATTCTTGAAGAACTGTTACATGTTCCATTCTAATGTTTTAATTAAAATACGAGCTGTTATTTAGTCAATACAATATTGCTCAGCTTTGTTTTTTTCTCAACTCTCTGCTTGGAATGTATCATATTTATGTCCACAGATTGGAGAGTGGTGAGGATTACTTCCAATCTATCCACTTCCTTATTGTAGGTGAGAAAAACCAAGGCCTAGAGAGGTTAAATGCTTTACTCAATATTCCATAGGCCATTACAAAGATTTAAAATCGTTTAATTCAGGCATAGTTCACAAATATATGTAAAGAATCAGCACAAACAGGCACACGGCATATGTTCATTTATCACATTAATTAGTATAAATCTCTGTGACTCAGTATTGTGACTTACTCATTGTTTTAACTCTACATTCTACACAGAACCTGACTGATGTTTATCAGGTAAACTACAAACAAATTTTGATTGAATTTGAATTCGCTTTGAGTACATGACTCTCAAAAATTTCGGAAGAGCTATTGGCAAAAATGAAGTCCTTGTGGGTAGATATTGTACTATCTGGGTTATATAGTGAGCTCTACAGTCTAGCTTAGACTAAAGTTAGCTCTATTTTCTACCCTTTGTTTTTTTTTTTTTTTAAATCGCAGACTTTGCTTTAAAAAGCAGAAGTAAAAGATGTTCTCAAAACGTCTGTAAGTGCTTGAGGTTTCATCAGCCAAGGAGGATGGTCTAAGAGTTCACAATATTTCTTGGTGCTCAGGATAGCAGAAAGGTGTTAAAAGGAGAAGTTAACACATTTAGTTTAGGTAACACAGGCTGTTTACTCCAACAGCTGTTTCGGAGACCTTCATAATGACCTAGGAGAGCTGGTAAGTAGAGAGAAATACAAGTTAATATTTATAGAAGTAGGGCAGCTTAAACCATGAAATTAAACCATGATTTAATTGAAAGAACATAAAGCTCTATTTAAACAAATGTTCAAGATCTGACTTTGTCTTGTGCCTTAGTTTCCTTATCTGAAAAGTGGCATGCATAACAAAACCTATCGATGTTAGGCAGAATTCTAAGAATGACACTCAATGAATCTCTCTTCAATAATGTTTCCTTTGCATCGGTGGAACCTATGACTACGATAAAAAAAAAAATCACTCGAACGATTGTGTCAAGTTATATGGCAAAATATAGATTATTTGAGTGGGCCAAATCTATGATATTCACATGAGATCTATAAATGCAGATAACTTTTTCCCAGCTGGTGGCAGAAGACGAGGTCAAGATTCTAAGCATGAGTAGAATTTGATTTGCTGGTTTTGAAGGTGGAGGAAGCCCCGTGTCAAGGAATGTGAGAGGTGCAAGTGACCCTCAGCTGACAGCCAGCAAGAGTGAGAAATCTCAGTCTCACAGCCACAAGGAACTGGGTTTGGTCAAACCTGTATGATCTTGGAAGGGGATTAATCCCCAGAGCCTCCAGATAAAGTCTAGCATAGCCAATACTTGATTTTGGCCTTTGTGAGGCCCTGAGCAGAAAATCCAGTTCAACCAACCCAGACTTCTGATCTTCAGAACTGTGTGATAATACATTAGTATAAGCCACTAAATGCATTGGGCAACAGTAGAGGATCAGTGGATTATCTCACAAGGTTGATATGTATATTAAAGAGGATAATATCTACAGAGTTTTTAATATCTGCAACTTCTTGTCAAGTTGTAAGCACTTAATAAAGGATAGCTATGCTGTTGCCATTGTTGTTAGATGTGTCATTCTGAGCAAACCAGACCAGATTTCTCTTTAAAAAGCTGATAGGCCTAGTCCCCGAGATTTATGGATATTAAATGATAATGCATAACTAATCAGGTGCTTGCACAGATGGACGTGCCAGTGTAGTCCTCAAGAAATGTCATTTCCCTAATTTTTCAGTAGTGAAAGTTTACAATAGTATAAATAGTGATTTCACTTAAGAACAATGACCTAGACCTGAAACATGATTCAAGTTTGTATAAAAGGAAAAGATGAACATAGAGATCAGGATGGTGGTGGGGGTACCAGGTGAATCAAGACCTGAAAGCATCACGGGCGTCTTTTTGTTTCCTGTTGCCAGTGAACAGAATAGCTGAACTAGACCGAAATGTCCTTTATGATGATTAATTAACGTATATATTATTTATTTATTTATTATTTTACCATAAAACTTTGAGAAAATTAAAATATTCTGCTAAGCATAGTTGCACTCCATTTGGGAGCAGAGAGGCATTTTGTGAAACTTTTTGGGTTTTGAGTCTCTCTTTCTCTCTCTCTGTTTCTCTGTTCTCTCTCTCTTCCTCTCTCTCTCTCTCTCTCTCTCTCTCTCTCTCTCTCTTCTAAAATCATCTCATTAGTTTTGTTCATTCATTTAGCTATTTTTAAAAAAAATCTGCAATGTTCTAGGCACCATGCCAGGGCTGAAGATGCAAAGACATGCTGGATTCATATAATTCTAACCCTGAGAGAAAAACTGATATGTTTTTGGCTCTGAGGAGAAGTGAACCAGGTGGTCTCCTAGTCAAAATTGCTTGTCTTGTTTTAAGACTGTATGCTAAGCTTGCTCTCTATCTAAAGCTTTTAGCAGAATTAGAAGGTTTAATGAAGTCAATACGTCATCCAATAGCTGTGGCGCTTACTGGCAGTAATGGGAAATAGGGACTATTTTTCCTGGCTTTGAAAAAGTTTCTTTAGTAATCATATACATGTAGAATATCTCCATATTTTGAATATAAATACCGAGTCAATATTTTCTGTGGATTTTCTAGTAACATAGTCACAAGTGGATGTCTTTTCAGTACCTTGTAAAATACAAATCTCTGCTCTGAGTTTCGGCTGCTAGAAGTAACACCAATCATAAAGACATGTGGACATTTCTCTCCCATTCAGTTTAAATTGATCAGTTCTGAGCTTTATCAATAAAAGAGCTCATTAGAGAAAAATTATTTTCCTTGAAAGGTGGACATACATTCTGAGTTAAGAATTGTTCCTAGGTGTTCCTGGAATAAATTAGCTCTTTATTTTGAATAAAGTCCTTTTACATTTCCCATTTAACAATATTTGTGCCAAAACATATGATAAAACTTGAAGTTTTTGTTGTAGAAAAGTACTGAAAATACGAAGTATTTTTTAGACAAAGGAACAATAAAAAAAGAACTCTAGCTTGGTTTCTATTTTAATATGACTATTCACAATCTCTTCCAGATACAAACTTATATACATGTCTAAATTGTGTATATTGTCTCTCCATTTCAATCATATTTCACCATAGTAATGATATTTGCGATCATTTGAGTTGTAATTGGATGACAACTTTTCTCTGAAAAATTTGGAAAGATATTGTTGAATATGTTAAAGGATGCTTCTAAGATTAAACAAATTGAAAGAATAAATACCTCAACTCTAGCAAATTTCTCATAGACACTTATTTAATTAATACCACATTAGTAATTTTGAATTTAAAAGTATATATTAAAGCATTTTTTCAAGAACCTATAAACAAATTTATAATGCAAGCAAGCTCTCTAGTGTCTGTTCTTATAATTCTACCACATCAGACTCCTACTCTTATAACCGCAGTTAAACCTTAATTTCCTCGTTATAGGTCCTACTTCCAAATGCAATTTTCCAGTGATACATTTTTCAACTAAAACTAAAAATGTTTATTACATTCTGTGATTCACATCAGCAGTCATCAAGCATGGGTCATAAGAAAGACAGTTGGTGAGATTCAACGAGAAGTACAAGAACAAGATTTTAACTACCTAATTAGAAAAAGAAATCTTCTAAACATTAAGGGCCTAATTAAATACAACCAAAGATGATAGATGTTCAGTTATATGAAAGAAGAGATAAAGTAAGGGTAAATATTTAGAAACACGTGGTCACAATTTCTAGTTGAGTCTTGACGGAGTCAGGATGTCTATCATAAAATGTGATGTTTTATAATTTATTTAAAAAGTAATACATTACTTGACAATTTGGTAGAAATCAAGTAAATATTAGCTTGCAGGTTCTTGTGAAGTTTGAATTTTGAAAGTTGTAGTAGACTGTGTTATGTTCCATGACTTAAAATGTATCTTCAGACCCAATTGATTTTTTCCTGTGATATGTCTTTGGATTCTGTTCATTAATGTTGATTCTCTCTTCCAACTCTCCACATCAGACTCATCTCATCTGGAATATTACAATAATACTCAATAGTCTTTACCCATCCCTTACTACATAATATCAGTTAGGAAAAAACTACATAATATTAGTGTTTACATTATGATCCTTGTGTTAGAGAAACCCAAATTAATATCCTGAATCTATCATTACATAGCTCTCTGATATTGGCCAAATTACTTAATATCTTCAACTGAGGATGAAAGATATTGCATGCTTCATATGATTATGAATAGCAAATGCCCTATGGAAGTTGAATTCTTCATGCCTGACATGTAATAACCAACAATTTATTCACTATTATTACATATCACATAAAATGAGAAGATTTTAAATACATTGAGTAGAAAAGAGACATAGCTTGAGCTGCGCCTTGGGATTTCTAATCACAGTGTCCTACATACATTTGTGTAAAGAGGCCTATTTATGATCCCAGTCATTAAGTTCCAGGCAAAAGGTTAAAAGGTAATTATCTTAGCTAGGGCTGTCATAACAAAACACCATAGGCTGGGTGGCTTAAACAGCAGACATGCATTTTTTTTTTCATAGTAAGAAGATCAAAGCCTTCAAAGCCTGGAAGTCTGTGATCAAAATGCCAACATGTTTCCTAGTAAGAACTCTCCTGGCTGGTAAGTGGCCACCATCTCCCTGTGTGCTCACAGCAGTGGAGGAAGAGGGAACACAAGTGAGCTCTCTGAAGTCTCTTCTTATAAGAACATTAATCCTATCATATCATGGCCCTATTCTTATGACCACATTTACCTTAATTCTCTCTTACAAGCCCCATTTTCATTCACACTGGCAGTTAGGATTTCAACATGTGAGTTTTGTGGGTGGCATAATTCAGTGCCTAGCATTAATGAAGGCCTAAGATTAGACGTTGTCTGTGAGAATGAGATAAAAAGATAAATAGAATATGTGACTCAATTCTGTTAAAACTGGACAGAATTTGGCATTTGGCAAAGAGATGAAAATGGCCATCGCATCGAAGATGACTTCAAGATTGCTAATGTAGATGACTGGAAAAGAGTGACACAATACCAGAAACTAAAAAGGAAAAGAAGCAAAATGAAAAGGAAGGGTTGTAAGAAGCTGATGATTATAGTTTCAATTGTCCAGAAATCACCTGGAAATTTAGTCACTTGATCTTCTATGCACTGATCTCTAGCCATGAGCCATAAATACAAACCATAAATAAGAAATGGTGGCCTCAAGAAAACCCTAGTCTATCAAAATGTTAGACTAGATCTCAGTGGAAAGGCCAGAACTAGAGTTTAGGAACTCACACACATTAAAGGGTTCGTGAAAATTGTATGTCTGGCAAAGAACAAAGAATCAGAAAGAAATATAAGAGAATGATTCAACTATTTCAAATATCACTTATCTGCAGTAATTTTTGCTACATAAAAGTATGTGTGTGTATGTGTATAACTTTTTAAAAAATAAAGCATTTTTATCTAAGAAAAAATGAAAAACAATTATATTTGTCTATATGTAGACATTTCACCCCTAGAAAAATGAAACAAAAATCCACAGTCCTAATTAACATTTATTTATAAAGAGTGGCAATGAGTGTCACATGCTTCAGCGATGTTGATTGTTGTATAACTATTAAATACCTGGTTAAGCAATGATCCAATAAATACCCACCTTCTTTACGTGTAGCTTATATGTTGTCTTTTACCCATTAAGATGGAATTCACCAAACTTTTGCCGCAGACATGAAACAGAATAAAATTATCTGGCATAATTTCAGAAAATCTTGATTAGTGCTTTTTGCAAAGTGGCATTCAAAGCAGTTCATGAACACTTTCAGGTTGACTTAGCTTTCCAATAAAAATTCTTTGTGACCGTGGGTTTAAATGGGAGGTGAATTGGAATTTTACAGCAAAGGGCAGAAGGATCTCAGGGAGAACAGGTCATAACTTTTGTTTAACATGAACTTGACAGAGGGAAAAGGAGGGTCCAGTTTATACAGCTGCAACAGACACTGTGAGAAAGTCTCGAAAACTTAATACATGTACTGTCTTTATACACAGTTTAATGGAAACAGGAGTAGAGTTAAAAACATTCCTTATTCTCTTCTTCTTAAAATGAATGGATTAATGGAAGAAAATAGGAATACATCACCAATTGTGCATCTGTGAGAATTTTCTTTTATTTTCATGAAGGAAAAAGAAACAATCTTCCTTACCATCCTCTCCACATAGAGTAAAAAGAGATGATATTAGGCATCTGTTTTTCACTCAGTGCTTTATAACTTTGGAATTTTGACAGTTTAATGATTTTATTAATGACTTTATTTTGTACTACCTTAAAAATTTATGATTTTCATTTCAATAGGTTCTTGTAGATACCAAGAAATATTGTTAACAGGAAATTCAAGCAAAATCTATGGGAAAATTAAAAATTTTTTCCCAAGTATCTCGCCCATAAGTTGGCATAACCAATTGCACAAGGTCTCAATACTATTTTGTGTGTGTGTACATTTCAAATAAATGAAAAGATTTACTAATAATTTAAAATATGACATTCCACACTAGAAGATAAAAGGTCATATTACTCTGTATACTGTAAGTCTGTGATATCCAATACAGTAACCACTAGTCATAAGTGACTACTTAATTATAAAATAACATTTTAAAAATTAAAAATTTAGGTCCTCATAGGCAGCATTTCATGTTCATGATAGCCACATATATCTAGTGGCTACCACATAAGGCAGCATAGAATTCATAAAATATTTTCATCATCATAGAGAGTTATATTGAACAGCACTGTGATTGTTTAAACTTTATTTTAGACAAAGATCCTGCCCTCCTTGAGTTGACTGCCTAATGGGGAGAATTGGGGTTAGCTAATTAGCTAAAATGCCTCTAGAAAACACTCTTTAACACAGAGTAAGCGCTAGAAATACATTAGCCAATGAGAAAAGTAAGTTACTTATCGTTGCTGAGTTCACAATTCTCAAAATTAATATATTTCTCATCATCGGACTCTTCTAGAAATTGTTTCTGCCTTGGAATTCAGTGCGGTGCCTTATTTTTAATTTTGTTAAACTATGGGGTTCATGGATAGGACTCTATGTGGTCACATCAGTCTGGGTATTCCTCTAGCCGTGACCAAAAATACTCAGTACTCATATAATTTCCAAGTTACAATTCTTGTGGTGGACCGTGTTCTCTGTGTCCAAACTACTATATAACATTATTTATAAGCCACATATGGAACCAGGAAGGAAAATGAAGTGACTCACACCTTGTAGACAACTGAGTACTCTGTACTCTGCTCCTTTATGATGCCACTGAGTATTGGCTGCCTGCAGAATCTCAAATAATTGAGACAGAGGATTTGCTGTGAAGGAAACTCCAACTGAGTAGACAGAAGAAACATTACATGCTGCAACACAAGTATCTGCAGCCCCCAGTATGACAGCCGTAGACGGATTCACCTGGCATGTAACAAGGCGACATCAGGTGGCTCTGTTTGAGGTGAGGCTCCTTGCAGTCAGAGAGATGAAGAGACTAAGCTACAGAATGTGACGAGTCTTAAATACGAGTGTCTGGCTAAGCTTCTACTTGCTGGCACAAGGATTACTCGCCACACGTGGGGATTTTAGTCCCACCTTGACGTATGCATCATGATACTGTCAATGACATTTAGAGACAACTTATGAACACTTCAAAGAGAGGACACTTAATTAATGGTTTGACAGAATCATTTTTCTTCTCTTTGAATAATAATTATTTTTCAGATGTTGGAAATAATGTAGAACATTATAATGGGTCATAATCAAGTTTTAATTCTATTCAATGGCTTCTTTTTATTTAGCACAGAGGCTGTGTGGCAAATGGAATTTGCGTGATTCTCTGAACCTTTATGTGATTCCAGAAATGTGTTACCCACAGAGAACTTCAGCCATTCACAAATGCCCTGTGCTGTTTATACCTTCATGCACTTTCCTACAGAATATCATTTGTCCAGTCCATGGTTTTTTATTCTTCCTTCATGATCAAACTCAAGAATCGACTCCGCTTTCACTCACTTGTTCCAAAAATGTTTATTGGGTGCTGATTGTATTCCAAGCACATTTATAGACTCAGAGATACAGCAGTGGAAATAAGAAACACGTTCTTGCCTTCATGAAGCTTAATGTCTTTGGAAGAGGCAATACAAATATAAAATAAAATAATGTACAGTATTAAAGCTAAGGCTGCATTACATGAAGAAAACTAATGCAGGACAGAGAATGTGAGTGGGTTGTCTTAGGTGTCAGGGATGAGTCTCTGAGGGGAAGACACATCAGAAAAATCTCTGAATAGTGAAGGAGTGAGCCACATGAGCTTAGCATGCCTGGCAAAGGTAACAGTAAAGTCAAGTCTCTGAGTTAACACAAAAAGATAAGCCATCAAAGGCATAAGTGGTGAAGAGGATAGAAGTGAGATGAGCTTAAAAAGTGAAGCAGAAGTCAAAGAAAGTAGGGCATTGTAGGCCCATGGTATTCAGTGCAACTTTGTGTGACTGGAAATTATTAGAAAGGTTAAGAAGAGAAGTCACAAGATCTGTTTTAAGATGTTGAGAGATCACTTGGCTGCCAAGTGGTGGACATATTAAAACATCAGAAATAGAAGCTGAGAGACCGGTTGCGTTATTAGAATAGGTAGATGAAAAATGATGACGTCTTCCACTAAAGTGAGAGCAGTAGACTCATTATGAAAATGAGCCAAGTTCAAGGCAGATTTGGGAGTTACAGACAATAGTATTTGTTGCTGTGTTGAATAAGACGTGAGGAAAAAAGGAGCAGAGAAAAACTCTCCAATGATTGACCTGGGAAACCAGATGAATGCAGCCCATTAAGGAAGGCACAGGTTATGCGTATGTGGGAGGGGATCTTAGAAGTTATGACTTAGCTGTGAAAAGCTTGAGATGCCTACGAGGCATATAGGTGGAAATGTCAAGTTGACCGTCGGAGACACATGTTTGGAGGTTGAAAGCTATCAGCGTATCGAAGACCCTCAGTAGCCAAGGGATTAAGTGAGATTCCTTAGAGAAAGACTGTAGAAAACAGGAGGTTTCAAGGACTAAATTCTTGGGCCCTATATCATATAGAAACAGGCAAGAAAAGGAGCTGGCATTGAAGTAATCACTTCTTCCTTTGAGATCCCAAATACATATTGTGTGTGTGTGTGTGTGTGTGTGTGTGTGTGTGTGTGTGTGTGTGTGTGTGTCTATCCTTGATAGTAGCCAGCCACACTGTACTGTGATTATTTCACTTTTACTACTCATATCTCCCAATAGGTTTCTTAATTGTTTACTTTTGTATCAAAAATGTCTCTCTCTGCGTTTAACACACAGTAATACTCATCAATATTTGTGGAATAAATATATCCCTGAATACATGTTTTGTGACTTGGCCATGAAATGTTAAAATTTTACTATGGAAAAAGCATAAATGGTACAAAGCAACACTTACTATTATTGGCAATGACAATGTATTCCTCTGTAAATCAAATATTTCATTTCTCTTCTCTGAATTCTCTACGCTTACTCAAAACTCCTTGACTATCGTTCCATTTGCTTTTGCCTAATTGATTCCATATATGTAACTCCTTCTTATCCTGCTGCCTCTCCTTTTCTCTAGAGACCAAGTTCTTTTTCCATCATCAACTTCATTTCTAGCAGTGGCCATGATAGAAATTCATCCTTCCAAATGCAGACGAGTTTCCATGAGGATTTGCAGTCACAGTCTATTGGTTCAACGAGTCATACTATAAGTTATGCACAGCATATACAACTAAACACTGTAGATATCATGTCTATTGGCTCTCTGGTAGCACACCTATGCCTGCAGGCAGGTATCTGCAGATGATTGGCTTCAGGTGTTTGCCTGTAGGAGCTCATTGAAAGTCAATGCAAATGAGGCCATTTTCTCTCTCGCAGAAGACATTAACCTGCAGGATCCTTGTAGGCATAGGTGTATTTTGGGACCCTAACAGGGCACTTCCTAAACATATGTATAGCATTATGCATTAATCATAGATAGTAGGTCAACTAAATGAAGAGTTCTCAATAAAGTAGGCGGAAGAGGAGGTGTGACAATAAGTAAAATGGTATAGTTGGACATAATAGTTTGCATACTCACTACGTGGTATGCTTCATAACTGCCACTGTTCTAGCTCTCATTCTGCCATGATTTTAAGAAAGTACCATTTAAAAAATAATCCCAGGACACATCGGTAAACGGAAAATATATCAGGACCAAATGATACTTATTAGAAACTGTATTGTGTTTGAAACACAGGACATTAATTAAATGTATGCTAAGCCACATAGAGTTCAAAAGCTTTTTCTCGGTCTGAATTGTACCAAGTATTCAATGCTAAAGTTTAATAATTTTAAAAGGTCACATTGATCTACATATTTGGGTAGTGACTGAAAGGATACTCTGTGCTTTCGGCTTTTGAAAATTGTTAGCACTTTTAGGCGCATTTCATCAGTGAAAGCGTGAAATAAACTCACCTTCTCTAACTAGCCACTTCACGGTGATCTTTTTCAAACTAAGAATCTCTTCCGTCTGTGTTTGCAGTTTACTCTTCATGACACAAATGCTTAAACAGTGCTGTAAGAACCAACCATTCCATGTACCCAAGTCTTTTTCCCCTTTTTGCTTACATTATAATTTTTCTCAAACTAAGAAATGCATTTTCCATGTTCATGCAAATTTTCCTCCCTGCCTCCATAACACGTATTCTTAAACCGAATTGTGTCACAAACTCTTACAAATAAACTGTTTATTTGAATGTATACCGGAGTTGAGTGTCTGTGGTATTACAGAGATTCAAGACAGTCTTGGTGGAAGTAAAAGAAGTTTCCATGCTGTATGCGTGGTGCACAGCGTTCAAGTTACGTATATTTGACATTTGCAGGGGATTTAGTTCTGCAATAACTTCATCTGCAGGTGGGTGCTTAATACATAACTTTTGGTGATGATCCAAGAATGTGCTGTATATAGGGCTGGAACATATGCTCCGTGGGATTAATGATAAAACATATGTTTAAAAACATTTTCATCCAAGCCTGGGACATATTGCCTCCAAACTTGATTGAACATCTTCTCCAAAAAGGCATCCTCTTCTTGAAATAAAAATGTTTTAAAATCTAGGAACATTCCCTGACTCCAGTTCTTTCTGCCTGCCAACAGCGTAACCTTCAAAAATGTAAGTCTGATCCCACCTGGCTTGCCTTAAACTTTCAAAGTCTATAACCCAGCACCCAGGACCTTTCCCAAATCTACAGTCTGATCCTCATAGGCTTTTCCTGTTTGGGTTTTCACCAGGCTCCCACCCACCCTACTCAACGGCTGTATTGTTCACTGTTCTCTGAACACATCATGAAGTTTCTCACCCCCGTGCTCCTTTTAGTAGGACTTAATCAGCCCGAAATGCGTTTTCTAGACTTCTCTGCATGGTAGGGTCAGCTCCAACTCCCTTTAGGAAAGTTTTCTCCTCTGAGAGCTATCCCCAGATTGCCTGACCCTCCTATGCCCTGTCCCGTTTTCGCCTCTCAGCTAGCTGCTTCAAGTTGGTAACTCTCTGATCCGTACACTCACAATCCCCGTGGCTTGTCTTCATTGAGTGTGGGATACAAAACAGGCCATAGGGACAACTCTGGTTGCACAACTTTCTTTGAAAGATTCTCCACATCTATTTGGCTCCTGCTGGATGTTCCACTTTATGGATTATGTTTTTGGTAAAACAAACAAACAAACAAAAGCTTTTACATTTCAGACGCTATATGTTTTCGTAAGAAGAATTTAAACATTAAAGTTGTACAGGATAAAGATATGTAGAAAATATGTAGAGAATGTAAAAAAAATTATTCAATTCTCTTAGTTTCCTAGTTCAGAAGTAAACATTTTAAACAGCTTGATGTACAGTCTGTCAGAACTCTGTCAGAGCTCTTTTTTGCTATACATATTCTTAGATATAGAAAGTCAGCTAGTTTTTTTTAGAAAAATTATATCCTTTAAATATACAGCTTGATTTCTTATCCAGTTGTGATCCTCTTTGTACCTCAGAACAGCCAGATTGACCTCATATCATGATAGCTTGTCTTGTCATATATCTTATTTCTTAAATCTCTAATGTCTACATAGGTATGCTATAAATTACTTATTTATTGTTGACTATTGATGTTTAGGCTGTTTCCAGTTTGTTTTGAAGCCAAAACTGCTTCAGTGTATTTTCTTGGAGACACATATAGAAATATATTTCTCCATTTGGTCCATCAAGAGTTGGGGTCCATCTTGTTCAGACATCTATTCATAATAAGACATTAATTTTGAAAAAAAATAAATGTAAAAAAGAGATTGCTTAATCACAGACTATGAAAGAAAAAAATTGCACCTGCGACTTACTTATTCAAGCATGATTATATGAGCAAATGATGAGTATTACATAGCAAGAGTTCTCTCATTCTGTTTTCCAGTTTTCCTGTTATGATTGGAGACCTGATCTGCTCTGGGGTATTGCTTTTCTGTACAATCAACAATCAGCAGACTACACCCTATACACATCTTTTTATTTTTTTAATTCTATGAGAAACTACACCCTTCTAAGCTAGAAAAATCTTTTTAATTTTTAATTTGGGTTTTCATCACTAATTAAAGATTATTCCCACTTCCTGCATGACTATTGTTAGGGGTTAAATTTAGAGTTTCCAGTCACTGTATGTAACAGAAGTTACCTCCCCTTAATATATTGCAAAATGCTAGTTTTTTTGTTTTGTTTTGTTTTGTTTTGTTGCTGTTTGTTCGTTTCCATCAGATTATGAAGGCTGTTACAGTTTTCAGGGCTCTGAGGCATTCTACTTTGGTTTTGAGCTGCATTTATGTCTCCAGACAGTCGTATCTTTGAGTGGACAGCTACTTTTAATTTCTTTTTTATTGCTATTTGCTATTCTTCAGGTAGAGAAGATAGCCCTCTTTTATCCATGGAAAGGACAACTCCCAGAGTAGGAATATTCCATGAGGCAGATGCTCGTGGAGAAATGCTATTCCACATGGCTCTAGTGGCAATAATTTCTGCTCTTACAAGTTAACCATTTATTACCACTCTATCGTAGTCTTTCATATGACATATGTCAGATTGTATTGTGTCTATATGAACACATGTCTTTCTCCCCAGCAGAAATTTGACCTACTTGGAGAGAGTAAATTCATCATTTCTCCATTCTGGACAGAATACCTGACTCAGATTAGCTATTTGAATAAATAAATAAATATATATATATAAATATATAATAAAGTATATATATCAATATGAATAAATATAAATGAAGTAAATAAAAAATAAATGTAAATGAATATATAAATATATATTCACTTGAAAATCTATATAAAGTTACTTTTTATTCAATAGAGAATTTTAAACTGCATTTTTATGTTACTTGAAAATATGGATCCGATTGATTTGGTCAAAATTGTGTGTGTTAGGGAGATAACTATAGCTGGGAGTTTTTCTTTCAAATACAATGCTTAAACATTTTTTAAAAATAACAGCTGAACCAACATCTTTGGGTGGAGCTTTTTTAAAAATAAAGAAGAGAAAAAAGTTTTAGGAAAACTTCTTGATATGGTGTACTGAGAATCCAAGACCATTTTTTAACTTCTTACACAGAAACAAGACTTTTTTTTAAAGGAAAAAAAAAGCCATGCATAAGAAAAAATTACAGGCAAATTAAAATTTAGAGGAAAGAATGCTTATTTGGAAAAAGGAGACCTTTTTATGCTTGTATTTCAACTTGAGGAATAATTTTTCCTAATCATGATTAAAGCGTATTGTTTACAGTTATGTTCTTCAACTTTATCTTAGCAGACAAATTAGAAGGCAGCTAGAAGGGTAATCTACCATTTTGTCCAAACCAACTGTTCATCCATGTTCTCGGTGAATATGTTGGCCATCTGATGATGGAATCAAAATGTAATGGAGACAGCAAACCACAAGGGCTGTTCAAACCCTTCATTTTCATTTGTGTTAGCTGAGTCAGTCATACTTCTGCAAATAATTATATTTCTCTGTAGAAACAATTTTGACTGTCATTGCTCCTAGATGCCTTCTATAAATGCACTCTTTGAAAAATATGGCTGGAAGTGATTTCTAAAACCATGTATACAAACCTTAACCTTAGAGCCTTGAATGAGAACACTTCTCTTGAATGGGAGTAGAAACTCACAAGTGAAATTTCCCCCACATTTGGGCTCCTGTGTAAATTTAAGTGAAATCCATGTTTTGCTATCTGGAATTGACTTCTGGTCACCAGAGGTAGTTTGCACTGTGTACAAATTCTACACATATCCACTGACCTTTGCAAATGACTCTGTGATCTGTTTGTATATTTTAACATTTTCTATTAAACGTATAAGTGACCACTTCTTTGGTTTTATATTATCACAATTTAATTTGCTCTCCTAATAGTTTCTTGCATTATGCTTTCTCAATCTCATTTTGTTTTTTATAATTATAGAAATAGAAACAAGAGCCTTCAAATCATTTAGGTAGAAAATACTTGATGTAAGTTTCTACTTATGATTTGTTTGCCCAAGAGACCACTAATACGTTTTATTTTTATTTTGAATTCTTCCCCCACCATGCAGCCTACTAAGGTTCACAATACTTTATAATTGACATTTTATACTGATGTGTGTATTTTCATTGTTTCCTTTCTCTTATCTTCTTCCATAATGGGAAATAAATGCAGGAGTATAATATATTCACTACATAGTATTAGGCTTAAAAATATCTAAATAACACATCAGAATAATAACCATCTTGCTAGCCTTTAACATAAGCATTTTATCAGTACGCAGGAATCTTCAAAATAGAAGGCAATTACACTTTTTTACTGATGCATTTTTTTCTCCTGACTAAAATAATTCACCTAGACGTCCTGAAACCCCATGGAATTATATCAAACTGGCACTAGACATCCAATTGTCAATTTTAGTTGACATATTAATCCATCTCTCCCTTGGCTATGCTTTGGTAAGTCAACTGCATTGTATTAATCAGAAGGTTAGTGGGCAGAATTGGATAACAACTTTGTACAAGGGGAAGAGTGTGGGGAAAATGCATAAAATCATATTTGACTTAGCAATGAAGTAGAAATGTCTACATAAATCTACAAGTTAGCTGTCAATTTATATGGACTGAAATCAGAAAGTAGCAATCTCCAAAGATACTAGCTAAATGAATTAAATTAATGTAATTATCAAAAAAATCTGGAAATGCAGTAGGAACTTATTTCTTGTGAGCAGAGATTTCATATCTATAAACAGTCATGCATTATGTGAAAACAATGATAAGAATCTTCTGCACCTTAATTCACTAGGATAGCAAATCTGAAACTGTTTAGTAATTCTAAGCTAACCACAAACTGCACTTGTTGTTTACTCTTAAATGGCATTTGGAAATCTAATCCCTAGCAAGTTTTTAATATTCTGCTTTATGGTGTATTTCTAGAGGGCTAACATTTTTAGGTCATTATTAAATCAAAATATATTTATTAATTATAATCAAGAATTTAGTAGTGTTTTCACTAGCTCGCTCTTACTCCCTAAAGAGATATATTGTGTGGATTTATCAAATTAGGACATTTTTATGACTTATTTCAATTTGAAGTGACAGCACATTTAAATTATAAGTTTAATGTAATAAACTTACTGAAATAAGATTTTTTTCTATTTTCCCAGTCTTCTGATAATAATAATAATTTAAAAAACTAAAAGGAAGGCTTTTTCTTCTTCATTCCTCCAAGAAGGCTTAAAATATTTGACCAAGTTAAAAAAAAATTCACAACATTTTTCATCCCTGGTGATAAATAAATTTGGTATAAATATGAAAATATGTAAGAACAGAAGAACTGGCATACTAGTATGGTTGAAATATACAATTATAATTCCTCCTCATAGAGGTATTTTAATTTTTTTTTTTTTTAAGTTCTGGGACCTAAGTTTTGCACAAGAGTATTTTTTATTCAGATGACAGAAAACAATTTAACTTATGATGATACCTAATTAAAGACATTTAGTTATCTTAATTTTACAGATAGATTTTCCAGGATGATATGTATAGAATCTTTCTATATGTCTGTATTTTTTGAAAAAGAAAGAAAAATAGAAGCAGCCGGATTTCAGTTATCAACTATATTTGTTACCATGTAATAATAATCCTTCTTGTCTGTGTTTCAATCTCAAATGTCATTTTTACTCTTTAAAGTTTTTTTTTCCATAAAGTTGTTAATAACATAGCATCTGGAATTTAGGAATGGAAAGAAGAGGAAAATACTAAATCAATGGAATGAAATGCCTCTCTAAACCATGTCCACTAAAATGCACACATGTTGCTCAAATTGTAAGAATGCTTTCTCGAATTAAATGTTACGGTCCAATAATATTATTGGTACATTCTAGGATAAAGTTTTAAAAATAACAGATCTCCATTTGTAGCATCTGAAAGTTCTGTGCTATATAAAGTTTGTGATTTTGACGTGACAGGACAAGTTTTTTAGCAACAAACTAACGGTGGGCGGTTATAGCTGGGTTCACTCCTAGGCAGTTCTTCAAGACTCTGGGGAAGGTGTGGTTAGAGCCAGTTCTGAGTGGGCAGGGAGTGTCTCCTAAAGACATAGCTGCAAAATGTGGACTTTAAAAAGGATGCTACAGGCTGTGTTATCATCTTACAAATAAACTCATATCTGTGAGAACATTATTATTTTACAGTGAGCAAATAGCCCACAATTTAGACTGATAAAAAGAGAGATGTGTAATCTTCTCTCATATTTGAAGAGGAATTTTTTTTTTTTAATGTTGGCAATTTCTTTGGGTCTGTGTATTAACATCAATCTAAGTCACTAAGGAAAACCCAATTTTTAACAAGTATTTTTGATAGTTTTAGATCATGATAACGATCAGCTCACGTTCAACAGTGTCTGGGAATGTGTGTAGGGATTGCCTTAGACGCTTACATAGTTCCTGTGTCTTAACTTTTCAATATAAAGTGTCTTGCACTACACCGATTTTGAAAATATATCTAATCCTAAGTAAAATTCAACTCAACTTTTCTCATTCTTTTCACCATATAACTTTAAATCGTTTCTTAGGAATGATTGGCAGCTTGATTTCTAATTTTATGTATTTAATTTCAGAGAAAAATCAAATTCCTTTTTGTTGAACCATGCATTTTGCATGAACTTATGCATTTAATTCGCTAGACTCTTTTCTTACTGCTGGGATATATTCAGTAGAATCTTGGCTTTGTCTGCTTGTTTTTTGCTAATACTGCTTTGATTTTTTTTCTTGTTTGTCTCAACGACTGATACCTTATGATAGGACAACTAACACCTTTTATACATCAGGATATATCAAATCTATAATAGTCACAGATGATGCTTTTTAAAAGATAAAATCATAGAAGGAATGCCAGAGTGGGAGAGAGGTCACCATTCAAAAATTCACATAAAAGTCAAATAAAGCAAGTGCTATTGGACAATTATTACACATGATGTACACAAAGTAAAATACTGGTTTTCTTTTCTTTTCTTTTTTTTTTTTTTGAGTTGGAGTCTCACTCTGTTGCCCAGTCTGGAGTGCAGTGGCATGCTCACAGTCACCGTAGCCTCGACCTGCTGGGCTCAGTTGACCCTTCCACTTGAGCCTTCCAAGGAGCTGGACTACAGGTGCACACCACCATGCCCGGCTAATTTTTCTCAATTTATTGTAGAGATGAGGTCTTGCCAAGTTGCCCAGGCTGGTCTTGAACCCATGGGGCTCAGACAATCCTCTCACCTCAGCCTCCAAAAGTGCTGGGATTATAGGTGTGAGACACTGTGACCGGCCAAAACACTGGTTTTCAGATAGCTGTACTTCATTTCTTAGGAAGGAAATAAAAGTACATATGATGCAGTTAGGAAAGCAAGTCACGTGATTATAAAAGTGGATTCACTTTTAAATTTTCAGGCTACTCAGGGGCATACTTGCCAAGCACCCATCTCGCCAACACAAAACGACCAAGCACCAAGTCTCTGCTTCTCAATTTTTTGTCATTTGGGTTTTCTTGGCGTGCTTTATCCCAGCTCCTCTCAGAGTTTAGGGCGCTTAAGCTCTGTTTGGATGCAAATCCAGAAAGACAAAATCGGTGCTAAATAAGAATGTTTGTTAACTACCCATGTGATGAACCCAAACCAGCTAACTCATAGTTTTTAAATATGAATTTAAATTCATATTGGTTCACAAAGGATGTTCTATGAGGTATTTTTTTTCCAGCTACTTCAGCATAGCAATTAAGTTAGATAGCACAAAAAATTAAAAGGAAGATGCATTTTCATAAAGCCACCAACCAAATTAAAAAACTGATTCTCGATACGTATTTGAAATCAAATTGCATTACAGCTAATTTTCTTTGTTCAATGACGATATAATCAAATCCAGCTTTCTTCATTATATCATTAATTATTTATAAATAAATACTGTTACAGTAACCTTTTGTAGCATCCAACTAGAACGTTCAAGAAAAGATGTATTCTCAGACTAAATTTACAAAGAGACTGTAAAGGTATTGCTGAATCAGCAAACCATGCCATACTGTTTAAAGTAAGCATTTAGGATTCACACACACATACCTAGTTTTCTTTTTCCAAGTTACTGTCCATTTTTTTAATGGCGTGTTAAATTGCTTCTTCTGCTTCTTCATAAAATGCTTATATGAGAATGACTGAGCATTGTCGATTAAAGTCATGCAGAAGAAAAAAGCTATGTTTGTCATATTAATTAGTACCTCTCATTTTAAAGTCTTACATTATCACATATGTTGAAAGATTTGCAGCTGACAGATAATCATTGCAATAAATGCATCTGGGACTGTATGGACTTTAGAAAAGTAAATGTATTCTGGTCTTAAAAATAAACTTTGTTTTCTGACGTTTTGACCTCTTTCACTTAGAACCACTAGACAGGATTAACCTGGATTGAGTTCCAACGTAATTCTGACATACATGCTATTTCCTGTTGATTCTCACTGGCTTCCTTTCTAACTTTCATTTTCCAAACTCTTTTTCTCTCAGTTCTGATTTTTAGGTCAATCCTAAACATCTTCCTCTGCCTGGCTATTTCCATGTCTGGTATTCCCATCACTTCTTTTCCCTGCAAATGATACTCTGCCGGTTAAGTCATTCAGCAGATTAGATACTCGTGCAAGGAAATCTACCCTGCTCTCCATTTTTTCTGCCCCTTCACACTGTTAAACTTAGTAATAAACATGAAACTCGCCAAGTGTTCAGCCAGGACTTTTATTGCTGCACTTACCACTTTACCACTTTTAATACTGCATCTAAAGCTTCTGACATTTCAGTTCTATTTACTTCAAAAAGACCATGTGATCTTTGCTTTACTTGAACAGATTTGACTAGTCTGTCACATCTAAAGCCAATATAGGGTTAAGATCATCTTTAAAGTCAGAGAAACTATGGCACTGTTTAAGGTACCTAGCAATGGGTGGCCAATTAAGACTTTATTATATCAGACTCAGTGCTAAACATTAAATATTAAAAATTATTGCTAACATACTAAAATACTAAAAATTATTCACACAAGAGTCATTGATAACTTGAATAAAGCAGAAAAGCTATATAGAAACAGAGAAATGATCATAAACTAGTAACCATTTATATAATTCTTCTTGGTCTTTCCTGTATGCATTTTTTGTATCATAAGGTCATCCTCAATTTATAAATTTATATCCTGCCTTAAAATTATTTTAATATATTCTTGTCATTTCATATCACAAACACTTCTTCTATTTTATCCAGAAAGTATGTGTACTAATTAGAACTTAGACTCTGGTGCCTGTCTGCCTAAGCATTACTCCGGGTTTGACTCCTTTTAGCTGTATAACCTTGTACCAACTTACTTAAACTATATCATGGAGATAATTATGGAGTTGAGTTGTGGTGGTTAATTGTATGTGTCAGTTGGATAAAACCGACATTTAAATGAGTGAACTTTGAGTAAGCTAATTACCCTCCTTAATGTGGGTGAGCCTCACCTAATCAGTTAAAAAACTAAACAGACCCCAAAGACAGGTCACTCCAAGCAAGAGGGAATTCTCTAGAAGACTAACTGTAGACTGGAATAGCAATATTGGCTCTCCTGGGTCTTCAGTCTGCAGGCTTTCACTGCAGACTTTGGACTTGCTAGCCTTCATAATTGTGCAAGTCTTTTTTATGGTAAATTGTGTGTGTGTGTGTGTGTGTGTGTGTGTGTGTGTGTGTGTGTGTGTGTGTGAGGATTATTATCTTTCCAGTGTTTTACAAAAACTTTACTCATAGACTTCAAATTACATTTTACTTTATATCGTAGTTTATAGACTGTTCAAACTTTTTCAGAAAGATTTAAAAGTAATTAATGGATTTAAATTACATATTAAAAAAAATCTTTCCAATTCTTTTCTTACTGAATTAGCTTATAAGTAAATTTTGCAAGGGTACAGGGAAAAAATTAATCAACAAAATTCAGTTGTATTTCTAGAGTCTAGTGGCAAACAATTTGAAAATGAAATTAAAAATAAGAATACTATTTATAACAGCAGTCAGAATATGATATATTTAGCTATAAGTTGAACAAAATATATGCAAGATCTGTCTGTATAACTAAAAAAACCACAAAATATTGCTGGAAGGAATGAAGGAAGACATAAATAAATGGGGAAATATACCATATCATTGGATTGGAAGATTAAATATTGTTAACATGAC
>NW_007124395.1:142544-168946 GCF_000164805.1 Carlito syrichta
GTGTGTGTGTGTGTGTGTGTGTGTGTGTGTGTGTGTGTGTGTGTGTGTCTTAGTGGTTCTGTTTGGAGAATCCTGACTAATACAAATGCTTAATTCCTTGAGTTGTAAGAATTATAAATGTAAAGTATACAGTTCCTGTCATATAATTAAGGCTATAAGAATAAGCTAGGGTTGCTTATAATACTTTAATAACCATTTGATATTGCATTCTATGTTATAATCTATTTTATTAATGCATTTTATACTATTTAGCTGTATTTATTTATTTATACCACAGATAATGCTGCAATGAACATCTTTGAAAGTCATCTTATTTTTTCTTCTAAATTTCTATTTGTTTCTCTGAGGAAATAGTCCTAGGTGTGAAATTGGGGGGTTAATAAAATCAACTATTTAAAGCTATCTACTACAATTTGGCAAATTAATTTCCAGAAGAGTCATCACATTATTCTCAAGCAATCTATGAAGGAGTCACGCTCACTGCATCCATGTCATGTGCTGTCATTTTGAAGTGATTTTCTTTTCTACCTCTGAATTGACATAAATTGTGGTCTGAGACTTGGGGAGGGTTTTCAGGAGATAACTGTGTATTAATGCATTATGTACAGTGTACAGTATGTTGATTCTGCATCCAGAAATTCTCTGGTAAACCAGTGTTGGCTTTCCAGACTATAGAAAAGCTCTTGATTTTGTCTATACATGTTTATTTAAATGAATAAAGAAAGCATATATCTGCATCGGGGTCACTTTGAGATATGCTGGCCAATAGTTCTGCCCAAATGCCCATTTTGCAATTACACAGGTAATCTTAAAAAGTTCTTTATATTTGACAAACTTCTGCTTCTCATTGATGATTTATCTCCTTCATAAACCATTAGTTGACTTTAGTAAATACTTTGCTTAGGATTCTTCTATTGCATTGTGTGTGTGTGTGTGTGTGTGTGTGTGTGTGTGTGTGTGTGTGTGTGTGTGAATATGTGTTGTGGTAAGTTGGGTCTCTGTGGTCTAACCCCCAGCTTCTATCAGAAAGTGAACCACTCAAAGGTAGATATAAAATCATATTTATTTTATATTAAAAGATGATAATACAATTAAAAATATGCAGGTGTTTACAAGTAAGTATGGACTAGCATTGTACATTTTTAAATTTTCAGCAGGCACTAAAACATGCAGATGGGTAAATTGATTGTTTTGAGGATCATCGAATGTATTGGCAGGCATTTGAAACTAAAGAAACATTAAGACCTCTGAAGTAATGCTCTGACCTCGGGAAAGAATGACTTACAGAGATATTTTTCTTAATTTTCTCTTCTTATTTATCCTGCAAATGTTTAAAGATCATCACTTCTCTACTTCTCTGAGCATTAGAACAAAGATAAAGCAAAGAAAATCTAGCAAGAGGTGTAGACAGATTTGAGAGTTGTAAAAATTAACTTGATGCTAATTTCTTTAGTTTTAACCTGTAAAGAATCTTTCTAAAGATTAGCTGAAACTAATAGAGTTTTATATCCCCCAAAGTTTGTGTTCCTCTCTGTAAACCTTCAAGTGGAAACCCATGTTTTAATGGGCCTTACAGTCATAAGCCAGATACTATTGGTTTTAGAAATTTTTTTTTTTTTTTTTTTTTGAGTTGGAGTCTCACTCTGTCGCCCAGACTGGAGTGCAGTGGCCACTCCGGCCACCGCAGCCTCGACCTGCTGGGCTCCGGCGATCCTTCCGCCTCAGCCTTCCAAGGAGCTGGAACTACAGGCGCGCCCGGCTGATTTTTGATTTGTGGTAGAGTTGAGGTCTCGCCAAGTTGCCCAGGTTCAGCAGAATTTTTTTCACAAAAGATTAAAACATATTCCAAAGTAGAATTTACTCTTTTATTTTTTTTGTGGGGGGGGGTGATTTTTATTATTTTTTGGTGGTTTTCTTTAAAAAAAATTTTTTTAATTTTAAAGATGTGGGGGTACAATTCAGGATTGGGTATACAAGTGACCATCGTACAGGTAAAGTCTGGGCCTCCCTTTGGTCCCCACTTTGCCTGGTTTGAGATCAGGTACCTTTATTGATGTTCTGTCCCCTTTACCCTCACCCCTGCAGTATCCTGCTACTGTCAATCCTTTTCTTATAGTATCATGGTAAATGTTCAGGGTCCACTTATGAGTGAGAACATGAAGTACTCAGTTCTTTATTACTATGATAGATCACTGAGTAGGATATGATAGACTCTAAATCCATCCAAGTCGCCGCGAAGTCCGTTGGCTTGTCCTTCTTTATGACTCTGTTATATTCCATCATGCATGTGTACCACATTTTTTTTAACCCGGCCCAGGAAGTGTAAACAACAACAAATTTAGAGAATGCTACTATGAAAGGAAGCTTCCAGATAATCGTTTCTGTGTAACAAAGTCAGGATAGGACAACCAAATGGAGTCAGATCCATTAATGGAAGAATGGGAGTTGGCTACTGTATGGGGTGTGACCCAGAAAAACCCTACATTTATTTATTTTAAAAATGTATTTATTCTTACATGTTTAAACTCCACTCACTCTCAAAGTACTCTCCCTCTGAAGCAATACACCTAATGAGATGCTTTTTCTATTGCCTAAAATAGTTTTCAAATTCATCAATTCGGATACCTTTCAGTGCTTCTGCTGTTTTTTTGTTTCACCACTTGCACTCAGCAACATGTTTCCTTTGAGGAATTTTTTCACCTGAGGATACAAAAAAAGTTGTTCAGGGTGCAAGTCGGAGAATAGGAAGGGTGGGGCATGTGGGCCATATCGTTTTGGGTCAAAAAGTGCTGAACAATCAGTGTGGTGTTGGCAGGTGGTTCACCACTCACCCATCCCGAAATGGGCAAACACGTTGAGAGAATCTCCAAAAAAAAAAAAATATTCAGTGAAGCCAAACACTGCAAGAGGCCTGTCCTCCAAAAGATAATTCCAGGTTTTTTACGTTCCCCCCTCATGTCTTAGGATTTTTTTATATCAGAGAATATGATATTCATTGGTCTGTCTCCCTAATGCCAAGACCAGTACTAGGCTTTCTGATATTTCAGCACAATTGAATTAAATCACAGTAAAATAAAACAAATTAAATTGAGTAAAAGGATCATTGTAATTTCTTCCACTCTATTGTTCATAATGGATACCATTGTTTTAATTAAGAAGCATGTCGCTGTGAATAATAATGAATTAGCTAACATTATTTTTGTGTTTTCTAGGTGTTGGGCACAAGATTAAGCCTTTTATGGAGATAGTTTTTTAATTGTCGCTCTCAACAATCCCATGAGTAGGTCACTATGATACCTATGAGAAAATTGTGGTTAACTTGCAAGTAGTAGAGCTGGTTAATAAGAAAAAAAAATGCAACAGAACCCAGGGAGAATTATTTTAAATGATCTTGTGAAAATATAGGTTTAAGAAAAAAGTCCACCATCAGTGTTAAGGAGCATTACCCTTTTCTCTATCTTTCCTCACAGAACACTGTTTTGAGGTCACATTGTCTCCATCTTCACTGGCAGGTGGTCACTCCATCCACTCAAACTGGAGAAGAATGACACCCATGTGGTCCCAAGACTTTCTAGGTTGATGTACCCTTGGTGTTTCAATAGCTACTTCATGGCACCCTGAGGTTGAAATAGATACCTGTTTCATTTATTAAGTAATTAGATGTAAATTATTTAATAAGCATTTAAAAAATACACAGACATTAAAATTTAAAATAAAATAATATTTTAAATTTTAATTTCTGTGTATTTTTTTAAATGCTTATTTTAAATAATTACAGTTACATACACATGGGAAGCCAATGTATCCTGAGAACTGCACAATCAAAATATAATCTGAAGGAATGTCACCATATTAACGTCCTGGTAAACGTTTTTTGATTGAGACCTTTTGTGATCACCGCAATTGCTGATATCACTGAAAAGAATGTAACAGAGCCTAATGTTGAAATTTTGAACTACCTCAAACTCATAGTTGGCATGGTATTTGACAGATATTGAGTAGAGAAATATTTCAAAATTTAGAAATACCTCGCAGTACTTCTGTGATCTTCTTGTAGCACCCCTAGGCACCTCAGAAGAAACTTTGGAAACCATGACACAATCAATTCTTTATGTTCTGGTATTCAACTCACATTGTTTATGTGAGAGCCTTCCTCTCCTGTTTTGGCAGGGAATGGTCAGAAATTGACTTTGTTATAGAGATGCTTTCAATTATGGCTGAGAGAAAAAATTGTCATTAAATTTTGACTCTATCATAAACTTCTAACACTCAGCTTTCTTATAGAGGAAAGCATGCCATAATACTGATCTGTATGTGTGATTATAAGTTCTCAATTAAGTAGTAGAGTCATTTGTATCCTTTGTATCTGACAATAATAGCCATAAAACCACGGAAAATCACTTTGGGTGTCTGGCCTTAAATTTCCTCGTGAGGCCATTGCCTTGCTGGACTCTGTTGTCGCCATGCTTCCTGGTTTTGGCCCCCTCCCCTACACTTTGGGTGTCTGGCCTTAAATTTCCTCGTGAGGCCATTGCCTTGCTGGACTCTGTTGTCGCCATGCTTCCTGGTTTTGGCCCCCTCCCCTACCTTGGGGAGGCAAATCTTCTCTCTCTGTCTCTCTCTCTCTCTCGCTCTCGCTGTCTCTCTCTTTCTCTCTACTTTGCTTTTAATAAACTCTATTTTTAAATCTAAAAAAAAAATTTTCTCATGAATGAAATGAGGGAATTGAGTCACTTTGTCTCTGAATAAAAGTTCCAGCTTTAAAATTCTTTGTTTTCATGACAATCAGTAGACAGATTTCTTTGACTCTGCTCTCTTAACACAAGGTATTTTGCTAGTGTTCTGTAGATATTGGTATTTACTAGTAATTAAAACCACACTCATAAAACTGATTTGTATTATATCTTCTTTCTTTTTTTTTGAGAAGGTATTGCCTTTTTTTCTTCTTCTTTTTAAAAAAATTTATTATTTTAAAGATGTGGGGTACAATTCAGGGTTAGATATATAAATGTTCATTAGGCATGTACCCTTGTTGATGAGGTGTGCTTCCTCCTCCCCTGGGAGTTTCCCACTACTGCCAATCCCACCCCTGCCCCCGGGCAGATAACACTTGTTGATTTTTTTCTTTACAATTTATTTTGATTGAAATCATATCACAGGCAGCAGTTGTGTGTGTGTGTGTGTGTGTGTGTGTGTGTGTGTGTGTGTATGCTCTGAACTATTACCCACTAATTATTACTCATTAATTATTAATTCAACAATTAATCCAAATCTTCAATGATGGAAAAGTCAACAGGCTAAAACTATGATTTTCTTTCACTGGAAGTTATATTGATCAACTCTCTTTTAGAAGAAAGAATTTCAATTTATGTTGTTAATTTAGCTATGAAACTACCCTCAGACATCATTGAGTCATCAAAATTTTGGTTCTTGTTTGACTATATTTTCCCTGGAGTGCTTAAAGACTAACTGAGAAAGAGAATCTCAGTCTATTTCATCTGGAAATTAAGAGGAAGAGTAATAAGAGTGGGTATCTCCCAGGAAAGAGAAAAAAATGAGAATGTCTCTAAAGAGAATGGTCTGTAAAAAAATTGTATTCTCTTATCTAACTAAATTGGAAAAGAGAGTTAAATGTATATGTCAATGAGAATTTAAATTCCATGGATTCTATAAATTTACTAAAATCAGTTGACTAGTTTAAAATGAGTAACATGTTTAAGAGGAAAATTTTTCCATAAGCATTTTAAATGAAGTATTCTTAATATTTAATACCTGGAGTTTTCTAAACATCATGAGGCAGTAAGGAAAAAGAAGTATAAATTAATGGAAATAACTAAAATTTTTCTGACTTCCTTTAAAATTTCAACCAATATTGAGTAGGAGGAGTCCCCAGGAGCAAAATATTTTTCTCATACTTACTAACGTCTATTCTCTTCATACATTTTCAGTAGTTTGGAAGATACTTGGATGTTGTTTCTGAATTGTTGCAAAAAATTACTGCAGCAGTGAGGCCCACCGTGACAGTGATGAGGACATTTGTGTTACTTAAAGTAACGAACAGGTGCCACCTCCAGTTTCTAAAGATGGCACTGACATCCACCTCTATAGCCTTGGCTTCAGTTTTGATCTATAGATTTTAACCATCTTCGGAACATGTCTGGCTAGCTTTTATACAGTATAGCTTTTTCCAGTGTGGCAAATCAGAACAGAACTTCCTATAAGAACAGAATTTCCTATCTTCAGACTTGTTTGGCCCTGATCCTGGACTGCCCATTTTAGTTGCTGGCGCCATCATGGCTCCAGTAGTTTAGTTTAGAAAAGTTGAAACCATTTTCAAATCCCGGTTTTTCATCAGCTTTATCCTTCAACAAGAAATCAATCCCTGCTCACTTTGGTTCCATGGTATGTATGGACCTTTTCTGCCATGGTATGTATGGACCCTTTCTTCACCTCCACAGTATCGCCTTGGAAATATCCTCTCCTATTGTGATACCCTCCTAATTAGTCTCCTTACTAGACTTTTCTTTTTCACGTGCAATTTAACATATACACTAGCTCCACAGTTTTCTCTCTGTGGTTGAGTTCTGTAATTTTTTTTGTTGCCTACAAAAGAAACAAGCAAATGCTCCTTACATGCATGCACACGGGTGGGCATACACACACACACACCTCAAACAAGTTCAATGCAATCTGATCTTCAGCCTATAGTTCTAGATCTCGTCCCCTAGGTATCCCATCCACACTCCAGTTTTCCAATAATAGACAACTCATTATTCATGTGTATTTTCTGACAGTCCCTTAGCCCAAGCACTGAATGCTAAAATATCAGCCTGAAATACTGAGGAGCCCCTGTTCTACTGCCTAAATTCTCTATTAAAAATCAACCTAGTTTGCTCTAATTAAGGTCCAAAGAGTATAAAACCTTATCCAATAATAAATTGATTATCTTGCAGTATTCCCATAGCACTTAATGTTTTTTTTTTTTTTTGATCTGGAGTCTCACTCTGTCGCCCAGGCTGGAGTGCAGTGGCGCGCTCACGGCCACCGCAGCGTCGACCTGCTGGGCTCCGGAGATCCTTCCGCCTCAGCCTTCCAAGTAGCTGGAACTACAGGTGCCTGCTACCATGACAGGCTAACTTTTTATTTATTGTAGAGACGAGGTCTCACCAAGTTGCCCAGGCTGGTCTCAAACCAGCGGGCTCAGGCAATCCACTCTCCTCGGCCTCCCAAAGTGCTGGGATCACAGATTGAGTCACTGAGCCTGGCCAGCACTTAACTATTAGTTCCATGATATTACAGTCTGACTTGTATCAATAGTGACTATCTTCTAATGAGAGTGTGAATTCTTTGAACAAAGGGATTATGTCATCTTCAAATTGCACTAATACATCAATTTCATGGGGCGAATGAAACAAACTAACTTGTTGTTACACTGAGGTTAATTAAATTGTAGATTGATCAGATAGAATTATTACAAAGATTGAATGATTTGGTCAGGCTGAGAGAGGAGAACTATTCCCTCCAGATCCCCAAATCACGGTGCCTTACATATCAGCAGGAAAGCTACTCCCGCCATTGTAAGGAAGCCTGGAAGCTGAAGACTACAGACTCTCAGTGTCTTTACTGCAATGGGGAATTCTTTCCACAGCACTTCAGAGAGTCATCTAATTAGGATCCTCGATATTTCTGCTATGAACTTTATCATCAAAAATGGTTGCATCAGGTTCTGCATCTCTGGTCATAACTCAGTTTCAGTTCTAACACTCACAAGATGCATTTGGCAGAAACAAAATTACAGCAGAACTCCTGATATGAGAAGACTGGGAAATATAGTTTTCATTTTCCTGGCCTCTTCAGAATGAGAAAACACACTAAACAGCGTTTGGAATGGAGGTTGTATGAGCTGTGCACAGTACCTACAAATTCTCCCCTGCAAATATTTGTCATCCAGAGATACCCTTCATCCCAAATAAAAGCTACCAAACAAGAATATTTGGAACCACCATAGGACCCCAGCTAACATGATGGAACCATCCCTCTATAAATTAAAATGAGCTCTGTCAAGCACCGTTTCCATCTCTGTGTGATCATTTCTCCTCTAATTCAGTCACAACCCTGTCTTGATATTCTGTGAACCAAGGATGAAAGTATAAAGATAACCACCACCCACACCGAATGTAAATTTATAAGAGAAAGGAGGAGATGAAGGGGAAAGCAAGGTCTGTTCATATAAATATACACAGAACAGAACAAGGGGGAATATATGGTTAGCTACCAAAGGCCTCATTTGTACAGCTGGTAGTAGTGCCGTGGTTGGTATTTATAATTTCCTTCCTGCTCCTTCAAGTCCATGTTCCATTTGTTTCTCATCCAATGCCGCACAGGATTCTTTATTTGGATTGGTGACTCAAACATTCATATCTGAAGGGTCTGAGTTCTCAGAGGACCTCCTTATGTTATAAGTGCTATAGTTTTTCTCATTAAAGTTTTAGCAGTGGATTTGCAGTGCTATCCACCACAACAAAAAATGCCCCGGGTTCCAAATCTTTCTTCCGTCCTTGATGTGCAATGGCAATCTTACTTCCCCTGACTGGTGAGGACAAATCACCCTCACCCACACAGTAGCATTATTTTGAGCATGCTGAATAAATGTCATGAGAAACACAGAATGGCCAGGTGACAGGCTCAACTGAGTCCAACTGGGTTATCATTGTGTATGCTAGTGGAAGAATTTCTTCTCTGAGGACTAAGATCTCCAAACTAGGAGAAGTCAAGCTTACAGGGACTGGAAGCAGCATTTTGTAAATGGGTGGAATAGTGAAATGTGCCTGTTACTTCCATTCTTGCTTCCCAGACTCATATATTCCAGCTGTGACAAAAACAGCACCCTGATCCTAGTTGCTGGTTGAGAAGATAATTCATATGTACACACCATCAAATTGTAGAAGGTCATTTTTCAGTTGGCTCCATTGCTGAATAGCATATATAATCTTCCATTACCTTATACGACTTTCTGACTCTGGATGACCAAGTACATGATACGACTGTTTAGTGCCGTGATAATTATCTCCTCACACTACTTCTTTTGCTTTAAAGCAAGATTCTTGGTCAGAAGTAATAATGTTCAGATATATTAGAGTGAAGAAGGCATCTAGTAAAACTTAAGAGATGTTGTTTGCAGAATTACTATGGGCAGGGAATGCAAACTTATATGAAGATTAAGTATGTATGCCAATGTGAGCAACTAGCTACTTACTCTATCAAAGAGGTACATGCCAGCAACATTTTGCCACGCAGTAGGTGGTATTTTTCCAGTTATGGTGCTATATTAGAGGCTCAGTATTACTTTCTTTGCAAGTAAACAGGGCACTGAGGTTAGGAAATATAACATTTATTCCAGATGTCCATGTGGCAAGCTAAAAATCAGAATTCTGTTACTAAGAAATGGTGAAACAGATGTCAGGAAGCAACCTCAAGGCTTCATCACAACACTAATCTGATGATTCAGATACAAGTCCAGTCTCAGTTTAAATCCAAATTATCTTAACAATAGATAGAAGTGAAATTGATAAAGCATTATACATCAAAAGCTTAAGTGACTTTATTAGCAATGATGTTACACCATTTCAAACACGATCTCATTGTATTTTCACAGTAATCAAAAGAACTTATTTTAATAGAGGCATTTAAAACATTTGCTTTAATATAAGCATGTAAAAGGTGAAGAGATTGTCATGATGTTGCCTAGAATTACGGTGTCAGAACTAGAAGACAAGCACAGTGCTTTTCAGAATCTACAACCATTTTCTAGACTGACTACTGCCTGGCTTATTATGTGATTTGATTGAGTAGCTAATATTTTTTGAAAGTTTGCAATATATTAGGCACTGATATACAAGACACTGGGTTAGTTATATTATGTACTTTCTCATTTAGTCTTATTGGCCATATGAGATATATACTGTTATCATTATCTCCATTTTGTAGTTGAAGAAATTGAGGTTCAAAGAGCTTTAAAATGTTACCCCAAATCATATAGCAAATATGCAGATGTGTCCCAAGCCCATAGAACACCAGGGCACATACTGCCAAATATACTCAAGGATGCCTTCAGAAATAAGATGAGATGGACCAGTAACAACTTAAACACTGGCATAGTTTGCTTCAGGGATTAGAAAAATATAAATATATGTTATACCTATTTCCACATGAAGAGCTGTATGTGTAGTATATAAATAGTCTAAACAAAAATCCAATGTAATTTATATTCTACAGAAATATTGAAGCATGGATTTCAATAAGTTCTTTTTCAATCCTACTAGTTACGATGAAAGTGAGCATTACAAATCATGTGTATCGTCACCCTAAAGTAGGAAGGTATTCACCTTTATACAAAAATGTCTTTATACATTTTTTTCATAACAAATCTATGACCTAGATTTTATAGTTGGCAGACAATTGAAAATGGGCATTTAAATTAGACATTTGTGTTTAGAATCATATTTAATCATCTCTATCAAATAAAAGTCTAAATATTCTGACATATTTCAGGGGTTTTTTAAAGATTAAGAAAATCTTCAAGTATTTTATTGCACTCTAAATGTAGAATAGGCTCATATACAATACAGATCAGAGCAAATATTTCATCAAAAAGAAGCCAGTGAAGCAGCACTCTAAGAATAGTAAAATGCTTAGTTTCCATGGAATGTGTTTGACAGTAAGATTTTTAAAAGATCTAAGAGGCTGACCTTTCTCCCTGCCCCCCCCAAACTAAGTAGACTTTTTAAAATGAGCACATCTGGTTTATGTTCTTAAACCTCTGGCCTTTAAAAGCTTTGTTCCTAATTCACACAAAATACCATTCAGGATTGCTTGACATAGTGACCCTTCCCTGTAGGTGGTTAGGCGAATAAAGTGATTAAATAGATTCAGGAATTTAACATATACATAGCGAGTTAACATTTGCATCCTGAAATGATTAGTAAACAGTACTACTCATTGGCGGTTTAAGCAATTTTACTTTTTGAAGTTCTAACTATAAAATATTGTTTTTTAGAGAGCAGATTTCTCATTCTTGTAAATAATTATACTGATGTTATTATCTGGTAATTCAGAACAAAGCACACAGTGTTAAAAACTGAAGGTTTTCTTGTTTTTTTTTGAAGTTCCGTTGCTGTTTCTAGAAAGAAAAAAAAAAGCCACTGAAAGGATGGTCAGGTTGGACCCATAAATCTAGATGGCTGTTCAACATTTAACCAATTCTTTGGTACTCAATTGAGTTAAACATTAAATGGTGCGTTGGCAAGGAAGATTTTATTTCTATGAGGCCCACTAATAAAACACCCTGAGTTATTTGTGTAGAATGTAATTCCTTCTGACTTTGCCTTCCATTTGCCTTGAGGACATACTAGTTTAAAAGTGTTCAGCACACTACACCATGCATAACAGGTAATCTGCCTAATTAAATCCTATAAGGATGTTCACAGTGAAATGTTGAAGGGCTCCCATAACCTCTGCTTCACCCTCCCTGTGCACCAGAGCTTCTGAGATTGAGACACCCCAGCCATTAACTCAAGTATTTACACTTGAAGCTCAAATTCTACTTTGCCAGAATGGCTCATTTCACATTTTACAAATCTGTTTTCTCATTTATCGGCAGAAAGAAATTTGTCAATTTTTGTGTGTGTTATAATTCTCAACTTGTTCTGATAGAGAATGATCTAGCATATAACTGCAATTCATATTGCAAAAATCACACTGTGACTGGGACTGCTATATTCATAGATCTAATAAGATTTACATCCATATTTTGAGTGCATTCATTTGGTATATTTCAATGAATTATTAATTATGGCCAACAATAAAATATCATTTTGCTCAGATGCACAGCAAGAGGAAAGATGCCCAAGAGAAATTCATCTGACAGCTCAAAACAAAATGGCCAAAATTCACTCAGAGGTTACTCATGCAACACAGCAGGATGCATATTGGTCCATCAAAAGCATTCAGTGTGTGTTTTTCTCAGCTTGTCAATGTTTTGTCAAGAGAATAAAAGAAAAACTTTAGCATTCAGATAAAGAAGTTTCAATTTAATGATTAAAAATATAATATGATGAGTGAATAATACATTTTCAGAAAGCTCTCAGTGATACCAGAAATTGATCACTTATTTTCATTCAACTAGCATCAGTATGGCCAGAATCACTACCCTACATAACCAAACTGCATATTATATCTTATTTGATCTATTTCTATTGACACAAAAAATCTCACTACCTCTTATCATACTCCCTCTTATTATCTTCCTTTCCATTCTACTCAGTAAAATTCTGAGAGAAACTTCATGCTGACACTAACTCATCTTTTTCCTTTTATTACAAACATTGGACTGATTGCCAAATCAATCCTACTTATTCATTCCATGAACATCTTTCAAGTTTTCTCCTTCGTGTTTTATCCTTAGATAGGCTGCTTCAGACTGGGTTTTGGCAGCGTCTTTTTTTTTTTTTAACTGTACAAATAGCTCAGTAATAAACCCTCTAGTCTGTTGCCTGGCAGCTGCCTTGGAGAGATTTCAGAGATGTCTACAAGGGCACTGGCTAATTACTGGTAGGCCTCTGCAGGGCACTTCAGTTGAGTCACCAGTATCTAGTGACTATCCACTAGTTTCTCAGTTCCAAAAAGAAGTGAATCATAAACACCTAGAGTCAATGAGCCCTTGAAGGGCAGATGTTAACTAAACATACATGTATCTAATTTTAGATTAAAATAATCAGAGACAGAAGAGTCAGGTAGTTAGAAGTCCAACCTTTCTAGCCCAAAAGAGCTGGGACTAATTTCCTGCTATGCCAAGACCTTGGAGAAGTTACTTAGTTCTTGTGCCTCCATTCCTTCTTCTGAAATACTGATGCTTACCAAACAGTTTCATTCAGAGGATTGACAGAATAGTTGTGCGATGTTCTCAATGCCAGGCGCATGGACAGTGTTGATGAGAGTATCTGGTATCATGTGATCAACTCTTAAAAGTCTAAAATTAACCTTGCATGTCAAGATCACTCTCTCTCCTTATTGCTTAGACTGCATCTGCCATTATTCCATATTTAAATTGTGCAGATCACTCATGATCCTCACCTGTACTTCAAAACAGGTATGCTGAATTTTCCACTTCTTTCTAACTGCTATATTTAATAATGTTTGTCCTTTCCCTTTTAATCACCTTTTATAAAAAGCCTTAGAGTAGACATCAGAGATTGTCAATAGATGTTGGGATTATTTGCAACTTGATTTTTTTTTTTTTGGCATTATTTGCCAAGGTTTTAAAATGTGAGTTTTCACATAAAATGATGGATTTTTTACTTTCTTTTGAAAAATCTAAAGTTTGGTACTATTGATGCACATTAGCTCATGGCAAAAATCAATTCAGTCTGAAGAATGACTTCCCTCCATTAGTAGGTCATCCATCATAACTCAACCTGTCTCCCGCATATCTGTCACCTGTGTCCCCCTTGGAGGCATTTAACTTTATGTTGTCTACCTCAGAACCTTGTGCTAAGGCTAAATTACAAGACTATAATGCTTGTATGTTATGGATTTTTTTTCCTGATTTTCTCCTTGTTGTGAAATAATATTTTGGCATTACTTAGTCTTGTCTAGGCATGAAAGTCTTACAAATATCCTTTCTTAATCCCCCATTAAGTACTACTGTTTTAACCTAATTGTTAAATATATGCATATTCTTGACTTCTAAAATTCAATTCAAACCAATAGACTTGTTCTGGTGAATGATCAAACATACCACTGCAATTCATATGGCAAAGAAAAAAAATCATGCTGCAGTTGTCTACAGTGTTCAGAGATCTAATAAGAATTATATCCATATTTTGAGTACATTCATTTGGTGTATTTCAATGAATTATTAATTATTACTACTAATAAAATATTATGCCGGGCTTGGCGGCTCAGCCTGTAATCCCGCACTTTTGGGAGGCTGAGGTGAGTGGATTGCCTGATCCCACGGGTTCGAGACCCGCCTGGGCAACTTGGCGAGACCTCATCTCTACAATAAATCAAAAAATCAGCTGGGCATGGTAGCGCGTGCCTGTAATTCCGGCTACTCAGAAGGCTGAGGCAGAGAATCGCCGGAGCCCAGCAGGTCAAGGCTGCAGTGGCCGGCAATGGCCACTGCACTCCAGTCTGGGCGACAGAGTGAGACTTCAACTCAAAATAAATAAATAAATAAATAAGTAAATAAATAAATAAATAAATAAAATATTATTTTACTCAGATGCATGGCAATAAGAAAGATACTGTGTAAAAGATGAGGCAATTTATAGAAAGACAAATGCAACACAGACCTTAGTAACAATGGGGAGAAAGACAAGAAAGAAATAAAAGCCTGATATAATTGTGATAGGAACAAGAACACTGGGAGTGCAGAGAAAAAATTTCACAAGGGTATGAAGAAGTCACCTAGGACACAATGACATTTGAGCCAGGCCTTGAAAAGTGGCATTAAGCTGGGCTCGGTGGCTCAGCCTGTAATCCCACGATTTGGGAGACCAAGGTGAGTGAATTGCCCGAGCCCGCGGGTTTGTGACCCACCTGGGCAACTTGGCAAGACCTCGTCTCTACAATAAATCAAAAAATTAGCCGGGCATGTAGTGTGTGCCTGTAGTTCCAGCCACTTGGAAGGCTAAGGTGAAAGGATTGCTGGAGCCCAGCAGATCGAGGCTGCGGTGGTTGGGAGCAGCCACTGTACTCCAGTCTGGGCGACTGAGTGGGACTCTAACTCAAAAAAAAAAAAAAAGAAAGAAAGAAAAGTTGCATTAATATGGAAAATAGGCAATAAAAAGAAGATCAAAGGAAATAACTGGCTAGAAGTGTAGAAAGGCACACATACAAGATATACTTGAAACTTTGGAGAACCAGATATGATGAGCAAGTGGATGGAGGATAGTGTAAGACAACTATGTTCAGAAGGGAGCAACTGGAATGACCATGTGCTTGATTCCTAAACCAAGGTAGAAAAACTTCATTTTGAAGGCTTCAGGTAACCACTGAAGAAGGTTTCTGAACAACATAGTAGAGTGGCATGAGTTTTATTATATTTTGTCATGATAAGATTCCTCAGGCTTAAGGTAACAATGAGCAGGATGAAGGTACTTGAATCTTTTCTGGTAACAATGTCCACTGATTCAGGGACAAATATAAGCCACTCAGCATTGACAAGATTGGCATTCTTCTCCAGTTATGAGAAATGTAAAATGGTAAAATATTGAAGTGCAAGAACTGGCATAATAGTTGAATGTTAGTTTCTAATTGTGCTCTATAATTTTCAAAATATGTAATGAGAATCCATTCTCCTTAATACTCCTTAATGTTTATGAGTCCCAAGGTCTAATGCCAGATTAAAAACCTTTCTGTGCTCAAAAACAGCCATGGCTCTTCAACAAACCCATTCCAAAATAGATCATTTGTCTTTTTTTATTAATTTTTTAAATTTTAAAGATGGGGGTACAATTCACGGTTAGATATACAAATGTTCATTATACAGGTACCCTTGTTGCTGAGGTGTGCCCCTCCCTCCCCTGGCAGTTTCCCTCAACTGCCAATCCCACCCCTCCTCTCCTGACAGTTTCCCACTACTGCCAATCCCTTTCTTATAGTATTATGATAATTGTTCAGGGTCCGCTTATGAGTGAAAACATATAGTACTAGGTTATTTGTGTCTGTCATAGATCTCAGAGTATGATAGACTCTAAATCCATCCAAGTTGCTGCAAAATCCATATATTTGCCCTTCTTTATGACCGCATAATATTCCATTGTGCATATGTATTACATTTTTCAATCCAGTCCAGCTTTGATGGGCAGCACGGTTGGTTCCATGTTTTTGTTATTGTGAATACAGCTGCAACAAACATGCGTGTGCAGATCTCTTTTTTGTATAATGATTTGAGTTTCTCTGGGTATATTCCCAATAGGGGGATTGCTGGGTCATATGGAAGGTTAATTTTTGGTTCTTCCAGAAATCATCACACTGACTCCCAAAGAGGTTGCACTAGTTTGCATTCCCACCAGCAGTGTAGAAACATTCCTTTTTCTCTGTGTCTTCACCAGCGTCTGTTGTTTGTTTTATTGATAATGGTCATTCTTACTGGGGCTAGGTGATATCTCAGTGTGGTTTTGATTTGCATTTCTCTGATGATGAGTGAAACTGAGCACTTTTTCATGGGTCTCCTGGCTGCCTGTGTATCTGCATTTGAGAAGTGTCTATTCAAGTCTTTTGCCCTCTTTTTAATCAGCTATTTGGTTTTTGTTGTTTTTTGTTTTCTTTTTGGCGTATTTGAGTTCCTTATAGATCCTAGATGTTAGGCCTTTGTCAGATATACAATTGGCAAATATTTTTTCCCATTCTGTGGATTGTCCCCTGCTCTCTTGATGGTTTCTATCACTTCGCAGAAGCTTGACAGTTTGATGAGATCTCACTTGTCTATCTTACTTCTTATGGTATGGGCACTTAGGTTCTAATCAGTAATTGGTTGCCAGTTCCAATTTTCAGAAGAGTGTCTCCTGCATTTTCTAAAATTCTTATAGTTTGAGGTTTTACATTTAGGTCTTTGATCCACTGAGAGTTGATTTTTGTGTATGGTGATAGGTAGGGGTCCTGTTTCAATCTTTTACATGTGATCAGCCAGTTTTCCCAGCACCATTTACTGAATAGGTTCTTCTTTCCCCAGTGGTTGTTGTTGGGGGCTTTGTCAAAGATGATTTGGTTGAGAAATTGAGGCTTTGCTTCTGGAATCTCTGTCCTGTTCCATTGGCCTATATGCCTGCTCTTGTACCAATACCAGGCTGTTTTGATTACTGAAGCTTTAGAGTAAAGTTTGAAGTCTGAAGTGTGATACCTCCCTCTTTGTTTCTTTTGCTAAGGATTGTTTTGACTAATTGTGGTCGTTTATGTTTCCATATGAATTTCTGTATTGTCATTTCCAGGTCTGAGAAGAATGATGTTGGTAATTTAATGGGTGTTGCATTGAATCTGTAGATTGCCTTTGGCAGCATGGACATCTTAACAATGTTGATTCTTCCTATCCATGAGAATGGAAATTCCTTATGAACATAGGTACAAAAATCCTCAACAAGATCTAGCAAATCGGATCCCAAAACACATCTCAAAAATCATCCCCCATGACCAAGTAGGCTTCATCCCTAGGATGCAGTGCTGGTTCAACATTCACAAGACCATAAATGTCATTAAATACAACAGATGTAAAAACAAGAACCACATGATTATATAATTAGATGCAGAAAAAGCTTTTGATAAAATCCAGCTTTCCTTCTTGATAAAAACCCTCAAACACCTAGGCATAGAAGGAACATACCTCAAAATACTAAGTACCACCCACAATAAACCCTTAACTAACTTATTGCTAAATGGACAGAAACTGGAAACATTTCTCCTGAAAACTGGAACAAGACAAGGTTGACCACTCTCACCCCTCTTGTTCAACATTGTGTTGGAAGTCCTACTAGGGTAATCAGACAAGAGAAAGAATTCAGGGGAATCCAAATAGGAAAAGAGGAACTCAAGTTATCCCTCTTTGTTGACGATATGATCCTATACCTCAAAAATCCAAAAGAATCTGTCAAAAACCTGCTTGCACTGATAAAGGACTTTGGCAAAGTCTTGGGGTACAAAATAAATGTGCAAAAGACAGTTACATTCTTATACACTGACAACAAGTCAGCAGAGAATCCAATAAAAAGCACAATCCTATTCACGATAGTCACACAAAAAAAGAAATACCATGGCATCTTACTAACCAGAGAAGTGAAAGACCTTTACAATGAGAACTACAAAACTCCACTCAAAGAAATTCAAGAAGATCAATTGTCTTCTAGTTTTACTTTACAAGTATCTGACTTGTAATTCACCCTGTTTGCAAAACTTTTACATTATTGTGATAGTATACTAATATGCATTTATCTTTATTATGTTAAAACCATTTTCTTTTTCAAGATCCCAGAGAATATTGTTATTCATACAATTTATCTCCTTGACATTAATATTTACAGGATCAACTTAACTAATGAATATTCCACTAAAAATAAGCACACTTTCCTACTTCATTAAGAGGTGATTTCCAACTTGCCATGAACAAATAATACTAGCCAAAGAGTGCTGTTGTTTTTTATTATTACAAGTAATATCAACTAAAAGAAAAATCAGGATCATGAGAAATTCTACAAATGGCTCATATGTGTAGCTCCAGATGTTTTCTTATTTTTAACTTAGATCATTTTTTTTACTTATATCAGAATGCAAAATAATTTTGATTTTTGATATTTCTTAATTACTTGAAAAATAATTATGTGCTCTTGATGTCTTTGTTTAATGCCATCTTCATAATCCATGTGCTAATTCTGCTTTACATGTGAGCTTATGTTATAATAAATTCTCATGACTGAGATCTTAAAGCAAGCCATCTTATATTAACATTTTAGAAGAAAATGATATGATTTCTTTATTGCTCAAAATATTAAGATACTTCTTTTAATCCTCCTTCTTCACCATTGACCAACCATGGTTAACATAAACTCTATTTTGAAAAAAATCCATGGTACAGTTAAAGCTATTAAAATTATAGGAAGAGTCAGTTCCTCTATATTAGTTATAAATCAGAATGTTTCAACAATTAGTATCACCCATTTATTGCTCAACTATTCTGCATCGGTGAAAGGCATTTCATGCCTTCTGCTATATAAATACTCCATAAAACATATAGATACCCCAGGCATCATGAAATATTTTCTATTTAGAAAGACATCATTTTTTATCAAAACGTGGACACCTCACAGACATCAAAGCTGCTTTGGTTTGAAATATTTACTTTCTGCTTTGTTCCTTCATCTTGACACATGAGATTTTGGTCAGTTATCTGCTTTTAGCTAATATGCACTATCTTTGGTTTATACATTTGTAGCAAGACACACATTCTTACACACATTTGTAGTAAGTCATTCTTTAACATATATTAACCTAACATCACAGTGTTTAAATACTACAAACATTTGGACCTAGACCATCACGAGAATATTCATTCAGAAGAGAGAAAAACCATAATCTCCCTTGATCACTACTATATCTCTAGCATTTCATCTGGCTTTCTTTGACACCAGCCTGATGGAAGCAGTGCGTGTGTTATCTCTTTTCTGTGTGTATAAAAGTCCAGGTTCCTCAGTCAGCCTGCAGTAATACCTGAGACCTTTTATAAAATTATACTAGAGAGGGGACTGGAGTATCTCGTTATAGCCTGAAGAGAATAAAAATCTCAGCTCACTATTCTATCTTTGCTGCCATGGGTCATGCGGAGCCATATTGTTTTCTGTGGTGTTTGACTAGATTAGAGTGGTCTGAAAGTTTTATTTTTTGGCATGGCCTATTTCCAAGTCATTTGCTTAAAGAACACATGCTTTTGTTGATGGAGGTTTGCTTGTTTGAGTTTTTTTTTTTTTTTTGGTCTGCACCTACTGGTGTTTCTGGGTAACCAGCTTCTTCTGCTCTGTCTGTAATATACAAAGCAAGAAGAAAACAGAGAAAACGCACCACAGTGCCGTTTATTACATCCCAAGTTTCCTATCCACTCTGTCTTCTTCTCTCTACTTTTTAGAGTTTTCTTATGTTTGTTTTATGTACAAAATCTGAGTTTTGTGTTGTACTTAGAACAGGAAATAGAGAAAAGTGTGTCTACTCCATCTTCTAAAAGTGTGACTTCTCCATCTTCTAAACACTTCTAAAATGAGCTAAACAACACATTTCTAAACAATTTGTGGATCAAAGAGAAAAATCTCAAGGATGATTTTAAAATACTTATAGATATAGATAAATCTACCGGAGTAACTGACAAGGCAATGAATGAGATGTCGCAAAGGTATCTGAGGCTACCAAGAGCTGACCAATAGCTAAACCATATACAGGTTTGCAGCCTAGAGATGTGGCCAAGAAGACTTCTGAAACCTGTCTCTGTCTGATTGTCATTGCGAAGAGTGACCACTGATAAAAGTTGCTGCCAACAGAAAACACCATGGAGGATTGCAAATCAAAAACATAATGGAAGGGAATATAGTAACTTATCTCTTAAAGAAAGTTCTCATTGTCTAAAGTAGCCACACTAGGGCAGCTATTATGGATTTTTATTTGAGGAGGTGTGCTTGTCACTGAAGAAAAAGAATATAATTGTGGCCGTGTTGCAGACTCTGTTAAAGATAGCACTTTATAGTGTCAAAGGTCTAGAATTTCTTCAATGTACTAACTGCCTACAGATAAAATATTGATATACGATTTATACTTAATTTGTGCATTGATTAAAAAATATATAAAATAAAATAGACATTTTTATATCTCCAGAAAAAATTTTATATTTAATTTTTTCTCTTTTGTTTTATGTATTTCACACTTTATTTTTTTAAAAGTTAACATGAATGCTAAGGTCACTTTGCAAGGTATAGATTATTATAGTATGGGATTTCTTTCTCAACTGATATTCCTTTGGGTTTCCTTTCCTATAGATTTGCACACTGCAAAGGAGTCTACTATGCTATAGATTCCAGAAATGTCCTCAACTGCTTCTGCAGAAAACGGTCTTACCCAAAGTCTTGCAGCATCAGACCAACTCTTTACATATTTTCTGTACCAAATCAGTCTGTCTCCAGTCATAGCTATTTGGACCAAGAATAGAGGTTGATTAACTAAAATGGGAAATTTGGTCATTTATGACTTCAAAACCATCAGGAGATAAGGTTTAATTGCTTGAGAACATAATTTTCTGACTGAAATAGTAAAATAAATTTGTCAATATATTAAGCTGCTATTGGATTTTAAGAACCATTGCTGTGCCCTGGTGACAGTGTTAAATTTTTTTTCTGTCCAAACAGGACTAAATTCTAGGGCTGATGGCCTGGGAATTACAATGACTATTTGGATCAATGTAATTTTAGGACGTAAGCAAAAAAGACTCTCCCTATTCTCCCAGTCTATAGTTTCTTCCCCACAACCAAATAGATAGGTAAGGCAAAATACAATTATAAAGATGTAAATTATAAACATGCTGACCTATCCAAAGCCAATCATCAAAGCAAGACTTTTATCTCCAGAGTTGTCAAGTGCAAGTGTCTGAATTTAAATATTTATATAAAACTCAAAACCATGCCTTTATTTTCCCCTTTTAACTAAACTGTCTTTTCTCTTAATACCTCTTTTGAGGTCAGTACCGTCTCTGGGTGACCAATACTGCTGATTACTTCCATATCAAAATTAAGCTTATACATAGTATATAAATAGCATCACAATATAGGGTTTAGGGGTATCTTGGGCCATCTTGTTTGGTATGTTCTTGTGTGGTACTTCCTAAATGCTAACTCTGAAGTTCCTTAACTTTATTTTCAAATATGTACAAATGATATCTGTTAGGTCACACTCCCAGAATGTTAGCGGGGCCTTCAGAATGTTAGGTCCGACCTGCCCCGGGGTAGGGGTGCCTGGTTTGCAATCACAAGTCTGGTTTCTTGTGAAAGATGCAAAGAATTGCACAGAAGTTAGACTAGAAAATATAGTTAATTTTAAGAGTAAATTAGAGAGAGAGAGAGAGAGAGAGAGAGAGGAGATTCACCTCCCCGCAGTAGGGAAGGGGGCCAAAGCCAGGAAACATGGTGACAGTCATGACTCATAAAGCACATGGCCACACCAGAGTCTAGTAAGATACTTGCAACTGGCTGCTCATGGTTGAATCCTTTTAACCCTTCCCTTTGATGGGGGAAGGTCATTAAGGTGGTTGGGTGGTGGCCTGCTCCATGTCATCATGAAAGGATAGGTAAGCATAGGCACTGCCATCAGGTGATGGACAGCAGGCCGATGGGCGGGTTAGTCACAAGATTGCTGCCATGGTGGTGGATTTGTCAAGTAGATCACTTGGGTCTTGTGGGTGGAGGCAAACGCTTGAAAAAGAAAAGCTAATTAGTGCAAAACAAGTTGGGGTTGAGGGGTTGTAAAACAATTATCAATAGCTACCTCTGAGAAACTGGGTCACTCCTTGGTTAGTGATTTGAAGGTAAGTTAAATGAATTGCTAGAAAGACATGAGATTTAGGCAATGTTAAAATGGCTGCTCATTGGGTATATTAAATCCATGTTATGTCCTTTCAATATCATACTGTTCATATAAAGAAGCGAGTTTTTATTTTATATTATGTATTATGCAGAGAACTTTAAATTAAAATGACCTATTTTTGACTTTCATTGTTTTTGTGCTGTTGGTTCTATTTCAACTTTATACCTGTTTTCTTCAAAAAGTCACTACTTATTTTTCAAATACTATTTAGATGTCAACATGCTAATATATTTTATTATCAACTTTATGCTCTATCAGTGGGATTAAAGGGTTTGTACAATGTAAATTGGTCGGATGTGGAGGCTCATGCCTGTAATCTTGACATTTTGGGAAGCAGAGGCCAGAAGATTGCCTGAGCCCAGGGGTTCGAGACCAGCCTGGGTCACTTGGCAAGACCTCGTCTCTATAATAAATTTAAAAAAAAATTAGCTGGGCGTGGTGGTGCACACCTGTATTCCCCAGTTACTTGAAAGGCTGAGGCAGAAGGACCACCTGAGCTTGCAGGTTGAGGTCGTGGTAACCATGATTGTGCCACTGCACTCCAGCCTGGGTGACAGAGTGAGACTCTGACTCAAAAGTTATAGTAAAAATAAAATAAAGGGAGTAATTAAGAGCAATGAGCATGTTATGGAAGGCAGATATAGACCACTATTTAGCTCTCCTTTCCAACCAGATATCCTGTAGCAAGCCTCCACAACATGGAAATTTTTGAGATTTTTAAAATGGAGCAATAGACCTCCATTACTTACAATAACCTAAGTAAGACTTCCGTTTCTTGCACCCCAAAGTGCTAACCCATGCAATTCTTAATTCCACAAAGATACACTCATTTTTCCTGTTAGGGCTGTACTCTTCTTTTTACAAAACTTGTAGCCTTGCTACGAGTATATAGCCTTGCTATAGTAATAAAGTTCTTCCTTAAACCATTAATAATACCTACATTTCATAAGATTAACATTTAGCTGTAGTAGTGGGAAACTGTCATGGGTGGGGGCGGGATTGGCAGTTGGGAGAAACGACCAGGGTAAGGAGGGGCACACACCCTCTTCAACAAGGGTACCTGCATAATGAACATTTGTATACCTAACGCTGAATTGTACCCCACACCTTTAAAATAAAGAAAAAAAATTGCCTTTAAACTTTCTAGTACTTAACCGGTACTAGAAACAATTCATGCTGTCACTAACATTTTCAAAATAAGCATCAATAAAATTTATATAACTTATGTTTTGAATTCTCAAAATATTGATTCTCCAGATATGACTGGATAATATATGGGCTATTAATTTACGCTTACTTATTTTGCCTGTATTTTTCCCTTTCCTCTCACTCTACTGAGACAGTAAGCTCTGTAATTCAGTGCCTCAGAAGAGATATATGATAAAGTCGAATGCAGTAGTAACCTATATAATGTCCTGGAATTTGTCTTCTAATAATCCTAGCATGCAAAAAAAGAAAGGAGAAACGAATTCCCTGAGGCTCAAAAGACATTCTCTTGGCTGTCTAGAGGAGAGAGGTGTATGGTGTCAAGAGTGACAGAAACGGGGGTTCTATTTTCTGGCAATGTCCTGGTGGAAGCAGTGAGACCTCAGAGAGATAAACTCAAAAATGCGTCTCAGGATAACAGAGGCACCAAACATTCTGTTTCATATATTATCATATCTCAAGGAACACTATATGAAGTCAACTAGTCTCCCAGACCTGAAGAACAAACTCAATAGATACATGGCTATGTTCATAGTCAAGAGTATAGACTGCTGACTGATGAGGAGAAAGACTGCCTTACCACATCTAATTGCCCTCGTGCCTTATAAGAGTCAAGAATCTTGGACATGTTGCCCAGTTAAGGCTTGGGTAGAAGCTCAAACGATAACTAAGATTAATTTTATTCTCATTTAATGAGACACAGGCTAGTTAGCAGAAGTCAAGTTGCTTTAGAAAACAAAATCTATTTCTCACATATCTTAGTTGGTGAAGTGAGATTTTTACTTTTATTCAAATTATCAGACATTATGCACCTTCTTACCACAAAATATAACTCTATTTGATAATTACTATATTACTCTACTTAAATTTTCCCATATATTACTTAATCATATCTTTGAGGAGAATAGTAGGAGACATTTAAAATAGCATTCATATCTGGTCTTGTATCATCAAGTGATACAAGAACCTATGATCATAGGTTCATAGAGTGATCACCATTATTAGGATGACAAATATATCTTATTAAAAACAACAGTATTGATTAACCACACATTATTCGTCAGTGCAAAACCTAGAGTTTAGGCCTAAAGCCATTAATTAATTTTAGAAAAAGGAGATCTGATTAAATTTATACTTAGAATGTCTCAAGATTTCAAGAAGCATCTTACATTCCAGTCTTTCCTTGATTTCAAAGCTTCAACAGACTATGATCTTCTGTATCCCTTTCCTCTCATGAGACCAAACGCTTTGGAGAAATGACCTTTTAATGTGGTAAATTGAGATCTAACTACTAATTACGAATTGTTATTGCAATTCTTGACCCGGTCTTTAGAGCTAGAAATCAAACCCCCGTCTCTGGAGTGTAACCAGATCTAATAGGCAACCTCTGTGTTGGCGCAGAGAGAGTGGATTAGCAATTGAGTGACTTTTAAAGTGTTACTTAATGAACAGCATTGGATGTAATGTGTTTTGAAGCTTAAAGTAGGTGAATGTACTTTCTTTTTCACTGACAGTAGTTAAAGCAGAAAATCTCTCTATTCCTTTATTTAGACTGAAGAAGCACATTAGTGAAAAAAGTATAAGAAAGTTCCCCATTGGTACATTTTTAATAGCTTCAAGCTGTTAAGAGTTACATTGTCCCTACGTATAAGCCGGCACATGTTATGGTTAACTGATTAGTACAGAGACTCTTGACATACAGACATTTTTCTGTTACTGGTATCAGCCATGAAAATGTATTTCCAAGCAATTAAACCTTAACTCCTGCTGGTTTGGAAGCCATGAACCTTCAAATTCCCATTCAAATTATTCAACACCTACCACGGGTAGGAAAAAAATACAACTTCATTAGTAAAAGCCACAAAGAAATCTATTGATAAGTTTTTAAAGTTTCTTTAACATGGGAAAAAAATGCAAAAGTGTTCAGATTGTAAATTAGCCACACAACTTTAAAATGATCTCACTCTCTTTTTTTTTTCATAACTCCAAGGATTTACTTTATGAGGTCTTAAGTTTAACAACATACTTCAAGAAGCATGTGGACAGCAAAATAAATACTTGCAAGGTTATAGGTGGGGAAGCAGGAGAAAGGGACAAGGAAAGCAGAATCATTACTAAACTGTCATTCCAACATTTTTCAAGCGCTTGTCTGAACTAGATAGCCACTTGGCAACTCTAAACTTAGAACAATTGGCTATTGGATAACCAGATGCAGTAAATGTCAAGTGACGGCCATGATGTTTTTGGACAATGTCTTCTTCCCTCTCTCACTCTCACAAAAGTTTCTTAAGCCCTGTGGAGACATTTATACAGAAGTCTGTTTTCTTATCTCTAAAAGAAATAGAGCATAAGGGTAATGTGAGGTGAGAATGGGAAGGCATTTTCATCAGGAATCGTTTTGCATAATATTTAGGGATATTATATGCATGCATGCATGTATTAGTCTAGAGGGTTGTATTATCGTTTTCAGTGCCTTACAAATCAACTCGTCTCAATATCTCAGAAGCAGAGTTGCCTCTATAAAGGTAGTATTATACTTTCAAAACATCTATGATAATGTTGTGAGCTAGACTTCACAACATGTCAGTAGGAATTGGAATATGCAACTTTACCAAATTATTTAAAGGGGAAGGTTCTGATAGTGATTTTCTTTATATTTTCTGTTCATATTAAACCTTTTGCTAGTAGTTTGCTATTTTCATTTCATATGTAAACCCCAAAATTTCTTATTTTTAAAGGAAGTCAAAGCTCTGCATAGGTATAGGGGGGGCCAGTCCCCCAAAAGAGATTTAGAGGGTCCCTGGAAGGTGGGGCAGCGTCGGTGAATATTCTGGAGAAATGAGAAAGAAAGAGACTGGACTCTGTCTAGTGCAGAAGCCGATTTTGTAGTAGAGATAGATATTGAAAGAAAGATGGAGGGATAGATATAAAGAGAAAGAAAGAAAGTGGACAACTGTTCAGTGAAATGAGCAGAAGCCGTTTTTTGAAAGTTACAGCAGGTATTTATCCCCAAATTTTACACAGGCAGT